>NW_020290646.1:0-291710 GCF_003184585.1 Aspergillus saccharolyticus JOP 1030-1 | reverse complement strand
GGGGGGGGGGAAACGAAGAAGAGAATAAGTTTAGCTGGCCCTAGTGCAGCAGCAGTAGCAGCAGCAGCAGCAGAGAGAGAGGGAAGCTCCGTCTCCGTCATTGCTCCGAAGCCGTCACGCTAGACGCGCTTGACGCATGGAGTGGTCTGTGCACGTGCGGCGGCAGTATCGAAGCAGACAAGCAGACCGCCCGACCGACCACCGACCGACCGTCAAGTTCCCCTCTCCCTCGAGTCCCTCCCCCGCGCGCCCTTGGTTCGGATGCCCGCTTTGCTGCCTCGTTTCATCCCCATTTCTTCCCCCAGAGCATGACGCTATCCACCGGATTCTTGGTTTGCGGCCGGTGAGTCACTGCTGACTCGAATCGAACACTATACAAATCGAACTTTTGCGCGAGGGAAGACGGCCCGAGGTTGACTTCTGCACACAAGACACAACTTGATATAGCTATTCCTATCGTTGGATCGGTCACCCCAAGCTTTCATTGACAGGGGAATGCGGTTTTTTCCTAGCGTCATCTTTCTTCAGTCTTTCGCCTTTGATTCGATGGAGATCGTGTCGCGTTAATGCGCGCCGAACTGTGGATACAAGACATATCATGGCCTCTAACGGGAAGTCGACCACCGCTCTTGACGACTCCCGTCGTGCAACGGGCTCTCCGAAGATGAAGGCACGAGGTTAGCTACATGGTCTTAGTCGCGCAAGGCTTGCCTGGATTGTTTGGACGTTTCGGCTGATATTGTGCTCTGCGGACCTAGCGGAAAATGCCAAAGATACTCTCTGTCGAAACGTGACGATCTACGGACGATGTCGATACGAGGATAAAGGTACTTGATACACCCTTGTTAGTTCACACGACACACATTTAACGTTGGACGGTATCAGGATGCGCTTTCAACCATGACCCTCATAAAGTGACTTCATACGCGGACAGGTGGGCATCCCATAACAATTGGGCTGCCGAGCATGCGCTCGCTGGGCCACTGCGTCGGCCATAGCTCGCTGACTTATGACTTAGGAAACGATTGAACGTTGACTCTCCGAGCTTCACCCCTACGATACTATCCTCCAATGGGTCTTCACCTACCATTGCATCTGCAACCATGAAAAAGACGGCTACAATATCCCCCAAAGCTGCGAATGCAGCTCCCTTCCAACCGCGAGGTATTTCATCACGTATGCCTGGCGTCACCCACGAATGAGAGTTTTCGTCTGACTGCAAGAAGGGTCCAACTCTAGCACACCAACTGCTCGACAGGGCACGATGACTCCGGATTGGTCTGTCGCGGAAGTTCAGGAATTCGTCCCTCAGGGCTTTGATGGTTCCCATATGGTATGATTGACTTTGGCTCTGGGACGTGGTCGGCCGTCTGCTTCGGCTCTGACTGGTGAATATAGGCTTCTCTTCAAGGAAACGGCGCATCCGCCATTCCCACAACAAGTGCCTTCGATCCATTTGTGGCGTCGCCGAATCCCCTCTCTGCTGCCAATGCTGTTGGCCCGGTTCAGGCGAACCCATTCACTCATGACACAGCCGCGCTAGGAGGGGCAGCATTCTTTGCGAACCAGTCCGGCTTTCAGCAACCTGTAGGTTCATCAATGGATATATAGAGAGGGCTTGCTTACACCTGTGTTTCAGGTTCAATACCACATGTATGCTCCTATTGGACCTCACAGTCAAAACACTTTGGGCTACCAACGAAATGTCCACGATTTCTTCCTCCCTAATGATTTCCGAGAAGAACTGCAAAAGAAGGCAGCGGCCACACTGCAAACCTTACCGAGTGAGTTGATCTGCGGGAGTTATAGAACGGCGGCTAACTGTCTCAGACACCCAGCTACCTGCGCAGGTGGATTATTTTCATTCTCTCGTTCCTCTGGATCTGAATCACCAGAAGAATGCAGCCATATTTGGCTATCCCAGCTGGGTATACAAGGCGCAATCCAGCAAAGACGGAAACTTTTATGCACTTCGAAGACTAGAAGGTAGGTAACTTGAGGTAGTGGACGGTTGAGGACTGGTGCTGATTAGGTATGTACAGGGTTCCGTCTGACCAACGAGAAGGCGATTCGATCTGTGCAAGCGTGGAAGCGGGTATGCAGTGGCAGCGTGGTGACCGTGCATGATGCTTTTACGAGTCGAAGCTTCCAGGATAGCTCCTTGATATTTGTGACTGATTACCACCCGTTGTCCAAAACGCTGGCCGAGCAGCACCTGGGCGCAGGGAACCGGTTCACGGGACGCCAAAACACGCACATCCCCGAACAGGTTCTCTGGAGCTATATGACGCAGATCGGCAATGCGCTCAAGGCGATTCACAGCAACGGACTCGCCGCGCGCATCATTGACGCCAGCAAGATTCTTTTGACGGGCAAGAACCGCATCCGCCTCAGCGCGTGCGCCATTCTCGACGTTGTGCAGTTCGACACGCAACGATCGGTGGCGGACCTCCAGCGGCAGGATCTGGTGAGTTTCGGACAGCTGATTATGACGCTGGGCGCCAACTCGCCCAACGTCCTGCACAACCACACCAAGGCGATGGAGCACTTCACGCGGGCGTACAGCCCGCAGCTGAAGAACTCGGTGTTCTGGCTGCTCAACGGGCTGCAGAAGGACCAGGACCGCAACATCGACGTCTTTATCACGGGGATCTCGTCGCAGCTGATGTCGACCTTTGACTCGGCGCTGCACCTGGATGACCAGCTGACGTCGGATCTGAGCCGCGAGCTGGAGAACGGGCGGCTGGTGCGTCTGATGACTAAGCTGAATTTCGTGAATGAGCGGCCCGAGTACGAGCACGACCGGCAGTGGGCGGAGAACGGGGAACGCTACTTCCTGAAAATCTTCCGGGATTATGTGTTTCACCAGGTGGACGCGCAGGGTGAGCCGATCGTGGATCTGGGGCACGTGCTGACGTGCCTGAACAAGCTGGACGCGGGGTCCGACGAGAAGGTGACGCTGGTAAGTCGCGACGAGCAGAGCTGCTTCGTCGTAAGTTATAAGGAGCTCAAGAAAGCGCTGGAGTCGTCGTTCCAGGCGCTGCTCAAGCCCGCGGGCCGGAGGTTGCACTAGCTGCACATGGTGCATTTTGATATATAGTCTGGTGGTCACGGAGTGATGTGATGACTCTGTTGGAGTATTGGCCTATTATGGTGGAGGTCGTTGACCTCGTTGATCAGAGGGGGCGTGCATAGTATTTTGCTTTTGTCTGTGGTGTGGTATCAGTAGCTTTGTGCGCCCCCCCCCCCCCCCCCCGGTGATTGTGATTTGGACTATCGGCTGTGGCAGTTGTTGAAAATATGGAGGTAGAATATATGATGACTTACGCGTCATACATCCATAGGACTCGGGATAGTACTGTAAAACTACTACCAGGAAGCACCCTTGTACACAAACCATCCGAAGCAGATAGTGACAATGTAGAGGTATCTATCTCATGGCAACATCTCTACCGAGATCTACCTAACCCTCTTCACTATGATTCGGATGGTGATAAGAGGGGGCTAGACCGTCCCGGATGAGACAGAATACGAGATCATGCTGAACCCTACAGTACCTCTGATATAATATGAAAGAGTATGGGAGGTGAAAACCCCCTTCTTCCCCCTTCCGGACAACACATAACAAGATCTTTGTAAACCTCTGAGATAATATTTCAAAGTATGTATGGGTGGGAAACCCTCCAACCCCCCTTCCCATCTCCAACCTCTCTCTCCTTCGTATCAAACCCCCCCAGTATGTGATTGATTCCCTAGTCCAAATCCGGCACAGGCAAGCCATTCACAATCCTCACCTTGCGCCCCAACCGATCCAGCGCCTCCTTGGAATTGCGGGCGCGCAACTCACTCGTCTCGACATCGGACACCAAGACAAAGTCGTACGTGAGCAGGGGGTGATCTTCCGGGACGTTGTACTTGGCCGCCAGCTCGGGACCGGCAGTGGTGATGTCGACGACGAGGGAGTTTTTGACGCCGAAGACGGCGTCGGAGGTTTCGTAGGGGTCGTTGCGGAGGTAGAGGGCGCTACATCCATTTCATATCAACATTAGTCTTTCATCCAGAGAAGAACTCAAACGGGGGTTTCCTCAAACGTACGTAATCAAATGATCAAACCCCTCCTTCTCAAACATAAAATGCATATGACTCGGTCGATACGGATGTCTTCCCAACACCTTCAACAACTTGCCGACGGGTCCATCATGCGGAATGGGGTATGGCACTGGGACGATGCCCTTAAACCAGAAGACGCCATCTTGATCACTGCGCATGATGCACCGGCCATCCGGGCCCTCGTGGTCCGGGTACTGCACGTCGTAGTGGCCCGTGGAGTCCGTCTCCCAGATATCGATCTTCACGTCGTGGACCGGGTTGCCCGCCGTGTCGCGCACGGTGCACACCACCAGCAGCGGCCGGCCGTTGGGGTCGTGCGACATGTTGCCGCCCGCCACCATTTCCTCGGCTTCGTGCGTGTGAAAGGGGCCGAGGACGGTGCCTTCGGTGCTGCCCTTGGGTTTGGGGTGGTCGATGCTGTCGACTAACAGCGAAAGGCCGAGGATGTCGCTTAGGAGGATGAATTCCTAGTCGTACCGTCGTGTTAGCCGCCGGGGGACAATATGGAGTGGCTGACTGGCTGGCTGGCCGGGGAGTTCTTTACCTGCCGCACATCAGTACAGATCTTGCCCACCTCGGTCAAGAACCGCAGGCCCGTCATCCACTCCTCCGTGCTGAGGCGCGTCTCGCGCGCAAAGTCGTGCAGGTGCGTGACCAGTCGCTCCAGCACATATTTCAGGCGCTCATCCGGGCACAGCGAGTTGATGCGGATGACGTTCTCGGTGATGTTGTCGATGGTGAGGTCTTTCATGGGGGGGATTTTGACGAGGGAGGGGTCCATCTTGGTGGTTGTCGGTGATGCGAACCGATTGAATTGTGCTGTAGGGGTTGTTTGCAAAAAGTGAGGACGGGGGAAGGGAGAGTCTCAGGAAATGAGAAGTGACAATAACATCTACGAAGTCCAAAACAGAAAAAGTGGGAATGGGCACCGTCTATACAAATAGTGCTCCCCTGCGGGGTGTTTGTTGGACCTCGATTTCCCCACATTTTCTGGCGGGGGGAAAACCGGCGGATCAGTAATGCCGTATTGTAACTGGCCGGGAACACGACTACGTAAGCATCACTCAGCGGTCCGGTGCTGGCCCCGGCTATTGCTATTTCCGTATTGTCATTCGCCAACTTGACAATGTCACAATGGAGTGAGTATATACCACAGTACGTCTGTCCACAGTACGTCCGTCCACCAGTACTTTACTCACTGTACGGAGTACATTCATTCTGGTTTTGGCTGGCACCGGCCTGGATTCTCCCTGGCACTTGTCCGAGGCTTCTTTCCACTTGTGGGGAGAACCATTGTACATCCCCCTTCCCCACACACGTTTTGGCTGGAGCTTCACTTCGCAGTTGAGGAGGCATGAGGAGTCGCATTCCGCTAGTTCGCATGGCTCAAAGACTCTTATCTTTAACTTATGCCTCATGCTTCATCGTGATAAGCCTGGATAGACAGGGCCTCATACACCAAAGCCAACTGTGGAACCAGCGGATCACCCATCGGCAATTCTCCATCCGCCGCGGAAATGACCTCAAGCGATCATCGCCCCGCTTCCGAAGGCCTCACTACTAATCATTCGTAGAAGTTCAATGCATCATGTTCCAAACAACCGGGATATCTGCCAGACTCGCTCAACAGTACACACAAAAACAGATCAATACATACACAAAAAATCCAAAACCGCCGGTCATCCACCGGTCATGTACACTATGCTCGCACCAGCTTCCTTTCCCGGTCCCGCTCCTGTTCCCGCTCGCGCTCACGCTCTCGTTCCCGCTCGTGACTGACCTCATGGCCCTCTTTTTGCGCCGCGGCCACCCGTGCGTGATGGTCCACCGTGTCCAAAATCGCCTGCATCAGACGCGAATTCGCATCCGGCGCGTCATCGTCCTGCGCCGGATCACTGTGTCGGTGCAGGCTGATTCGTCGGTCGTGTGTCATCATGTTGCTCCCCTGAATCTCGCTCATTGCGCGACGAGGCGAGAGATCCCTCTTGAAGGGCGTTCCCACGGCCGGTCCAGCCGTCGCGGTTGGGGCCGACTCGCGGCGCGTACTGTAATCCACATGGGCGTCGTGGGCGTGCGGGCGATCCACGTCCATCATCGTCGGCTCCGACACCGGAGTCGGCGCCGCAGATGGGGGCGCGGCCGATGCGGGTAGTACCGGGGTCGCCGAGACCTCTTTGGCTGGTGCCTCCTCCATCCGCTCCCGCGAGCTCCGGTCCACCCGCGTCTCCCGCAACTCGTCTTCCTTGACGTCCTTCCAAGAACACTTGGCGTGCTTCTTCGTACACCCCATACATGCCGTCAGATTCTTCAGGCAGTCCATGTGGAGACGACGGCACCGGTCACAAGGCGGCATGATGCGTTCTCCGCGCTGCAGTTCCTCCATGCGCGCCACCATCTCCATCTTGTGCGGGCCCCCGTCGTCCTTGTCGTGGTGGTGAGACTTGGGGGGTGGCAACAAGGAGGACGGAGTATGCGGGATGGCAACGGTGGTGGGGGCCGGGGTATACACGTTGTAGTCGCTCGCATCCGACGCGCGCGGTCGCGGCCGTGATGACTGTCGGGCAGCCGAGTCGGGTCCCTCCTCGTAGCTCCGTGATTGACGATCTTGCGTAGTGAAGAACTTCTTCATGAGCTCGGCGCGCGTCGTTGGGGAGGCTCCCTTGATGGAGGTACCGTTGATGATTGTGACATTATCCGTGTTGGAGTGCGAGAACATGAATTGCGACGAGGGAGAGCTTTCCTCCACAGCGGCCTCGCCAACGCCGGGCCGGCCGGCATTGACCGCCACAAAACCAGTGGAGGGAGAAGGGGCGCTCGCTGGCGCGCTGCCGTTGAGGAGTGGCAGTCCGTGTCCGTTCGCATCGCGCCAGGCAGGACTGATCGAGCGTTGTTGCTGCTGTCGTTGCGAGTGAAGCGACATGTCGTTCTCCCGCCGGGTGACGATCGCCGTCCGCCGGTTCTTCAAGCGGTGGTTGAGTTGTCGGGCTCGCGCGGAGACTGACAGACAGCCGATTAGTGGCCTGGTCTTGGTTGAAGAAGGAGGTCAGAGATAAGCTCACCTTGGTCGGCGACCTGGATAATCTGCTGGAGATTCTTCTCCAATATCTCCAGCGCGCCCAGTTCCTTCTCTTCATCTTCGATGATCGGCTGAGGGGGGATCATCTTCTGCGGCATGCCTGATGCAATCAGAACAAAATCCTCCTCGCTAATCTCCACGCGACACTGTTTGGTGTAGAATTGGCAGACGCGCACGCCATTGCGGGACTTCTCCAGGTTAAACTGTTCCGGCTTGTTTTTGGCGAATTCTACCACGTCCAACCAAGTAACGTTGGGAGAATCCTTGCCGTGGGACTTGAGCACGCGAGGCGGTCCATCGAAGAGGCGCTCGAAGCGCTTGATCAGGATGGGACCCAGCGGACAAGCTCCAAGATTGCCGGCGATACTCTCGTGTCGATGCAAAACGCCGTCGTATTCTCCGATCAAATGAATGATCGAAGGCATGGTATCCTCGACGGAGACTAGAGGCAGATTGTCTGGATACTGACGGGCTAGATAATTAATCTGCAGGTGATTGGAAGGTCTGGCGATTTTGGATGCGATCGGAGGGAAATCGCCGGACGGCGATCGCGGCCGCTTGTTGGACGGCTCAGCCGTCGCCGGTCGAGAGTCCATGGTGATGATCAGGAGAGGCGGAAGGAGAAGGAAAGATAGGGAGGGAAGAGGAAAAGAGAGAGGGGGAGGGGGAGGGGAAGAGGAGAGACTCTAGAATCGCGACTATAGTACAAGTCGCGGAAGAAAAAAGACAAGGCGGGGAAGGGACGGGAAACGCAACAGAAAAAGGGATTATTGAGGGAATGAGTAATGGGAATGGGGACGCTGGCGAAAGACAGGCTGCCGATGGCGGAGCATAAGGCTCCAGAGTGCGGGCTCCCAATCAGCCACTGAGCAGCGCGTAACTAAATACTGCGTTGGAGTTAGGTAATCTCGCAATAGCCCCAGCCGATGCAAACCGGGTGGGAGGAACTGAGAGAATGGGAAAGTGTGTGTGGGGGGTGGGAAACAATCGAGAGATGCTGAATAGGAAGAAGAAGAAGAGAAGGAGGAAGAAAGGGTGGTAAATGATGGGAGAGGAGGAGAGGAAAGAGGAGGGAAAGAGGAGCCGACAGAGAAGAACGCGACAATTGCGACGAAGAAAGAAGAAGGTCGGAAAGCAACGAATGAACAGGTGAATAAATGACAGAGAAGGGGAGATTTCGGGGTTGAACCCGTGAGGGAAACTAAACTTGGCCGGCAACAACGGGCAGGAGGAGGAGATGTGGTTCGCAGATACGGTACTCAGTAGTAATCACCGCAGGGGGGGGGGGGGGGGATGGAGGGGGAATGATTGGGGGGAAAGAATAACTACTAGCAATAATGAGTGGATAAGAATAGAAGACGAGGACGGGGCCAGACGGAGGAAAGAGGAGTACAGCAGCAGGAGAGGAGGAGGTGGTGGTGGAAGGAGGAGGGGATGGCGGAACGGGTGAGTCCGTCAGTAATGGATGGTAAAAAGTCAAGTAAGCAATCACTGGTCCAGTGACTTGATCCATTAAGGCTGCACTTCCGATCTTCAGGGTGTATACAATAAAAAGTATACAATTGATCTCTTCTATTGCTTGTATTCTATTGCAGTGATTGCAGGAGTAACTATGTGAGATGTACTTCGTACAAATGTAGTTACAGGGACGCACTGTCGACCCTCTTCTCAATCATCTCCATCCCATCCTAATCTTCTTATCGTGCAGCGTAACCAGCAGGGGCGGAGTCCCGCCGGGCTCTTCCGCTGCCCATTCAGATGAGCCGTGACCTGTCATGACCACCATATACAGTATTTTTCTTCCCTTTTGCCCCCTTGCGGACGGACCTCCAGGCACCAAAGTACAGGTTCAGTACTTTGGAACAAGGCTACAGGTATCGACACGTTGTCTCAGGATTTGATGTCATAGGGGAAGCGCGAGCACAGCTCCTCTTTCGCTAAACAAGCGGCGCCACCAGGTCGCCCGGCCGCATCGTCCCATGTGCTGCGAGTCGCGCTCCGCCGAGAGAAGGGGAGTGACGATTTCCCGTGTGCCACTCAACTCTGTATCACCACCGTTCGTGCTCCCTCCGTGCTGGTTGGAGAGGACGGAAGACGGCGCGGGTGTTCACGAAGCTGCAATGTGCAAGGTGTGAGAGGTGCGCGCAAGAGGTCTGACGCGGAGTTGGTGCCTAAACAATTTGGAGTCAAGTTGGCAGGCCGATAACCGTCCGACACTGACCGGTGTTCCAGCCACAGTAGATTAGACCGGCCCGGTGACCCCCGTGACCATCTGTACAGAAGTACCTTTTTGATCAAGCCTCATTTGCTGCTGTTGATCTCGAGGTCGAGGTGATGATGTTGACACCGTGAGTATGCTTCGATGCTGTTTCAATTGCTTAAAACCAGTAGATGGAAGTTAGAATCAACGATGTGTGGTGGAAGAGGACACAGATCCCTGCTCTAAATATTTATCTGTACTCGGGTACTACCGGCACTATGAGCGTCATGACAGCGAAGCAATTGAAGTTGCAAACAAAAACGCTCAACTCCAGCAAAAAATCTCCAGCTAGTCTCGGCTATTGTAACATCAAACAAGATGACAGAACTCATCTCGGACCACGCCCACCACCAACTCCGTCTCCTGCACCTCCCACCGGCACAGATACTCCGACTCTGACTACTGACGGAGTGAGTAAAGGCGGTGTCGAGCGGGAAAAGCCCACCACCAACTGGTGGAGTTGCTCTTACTCCGACCACTTTTTTTGCAGGTGTGGAAAATCCCTCATACTGATATCACCTTTTTGTCTCTCGAGTCTCATCACTCATTCACTCTCCCCCCCCCCCCCCCCCCATTCCGCCCCTTTCCATCCCACCCCCTCGCCTTATCGGGTCGAATTATCCTCCTGCTTCCGGGTTACTCCAAACGAGTGCGGTGACCGGCCGAAACTTTCCAAGGTGGAATTCCCGTACTGGCACTGCACACCAATTCCCTGCTGCTGCTGCTACGGCTACTGCTCCTCCTCCTACTCTGCCCCTAGTAAAGTACTTCTTGCTGGGGTCGTCAGTCACCGGCACGTGTGCCTTATCTAATCCACCGCCGCTTTAACCGGGATCACACTATCACTCCCATTTACATTGCCCCTCAGCTTAGTTACCTACTAACTGAGTAAACATCCCCCCCATCCACAGCCAAGCCATGTCCGAACGAGGTTCATTCCGGGGAGGTCGCGGCCGCGGCGGAGGCTACGGCGACCGATCTGGCGGCCGTGGCGCACACGCCCGAAGTGGCGGTGCAGGTGGCGGTGCCCACCGCGAGCAGCAGCAGCAGCAACAGCAACAGGAGAAGCCCAAAAAGGAGAACATCCTGGACTTGAACAAGTATATGGACAAGGAGGTGCGGGTGAAATTTAATGGAGGACGTGAAGGTGATTTTCTTTCTATGATGTTGTCAGAATCCCTGCTGGATTACGGGCTAACAGATCGGCTGTAGTTACTGGTGTTTTGAAGGGATATGACCAATTGATGAATCTGGTGTTGGATGATGTGAAGGAGGGGATGCGCGGTAGGTTGCTGCAAGATTCATCCTTTCTCCAGTAGTAGAGTTGGGGGCTGATGCTGAGTGACACAGATGATGAGGGCAACGAGACCACGCGCTCGCTGGGCTTGATCGTGGCTCGTGGGACGTTGATTGTGTTGATTTCGCCGGCGGACGGCAGCGAGGAGATCGCCAATCCTTTTGTGCAGTCGGAGGAGTAGGGGAAGGGGAGTTTGGATGTTGGGCATGTATTGTGTCTGATGACTCGCTGCACTTGTGCTGTCTACGGGATCATCTACTATACGGGATCATCTACTAGCGGAATGTTTTTCATTTATGAAAGCAGATAGGCCGTGTGTGCATTGAGTAGGTATTGACCTGTCTAGTATACAAAATGGCCTGAATGCACCGGCCTGCTTGCAGCTGCGCGATTTAGAGTAGAACCAATCCATGAAAGTAACGAACCACCTTCAATTAGCTGCTGCTGCTTCCAATGACATGTCATGACATCAACGGCAAGGAATTGGCGATTGATGACGACGAATACGATAGGAGGCCGACGCCGGCCGGTCTAGAAGCGAGCAGTCCAGTGCATCATCCCAGCGGTTCGGAAGTCTATCCATGAATAGATATGGGGTTGACTAGGTATATCATCTCCCCCCGCCGCAGCTTGCACCTGTTCGTCAGACATCTACTTGACATGACATTTCATCGTCACTTTATCCCTTTATCCCACTAAGTTGGAAGATCATGATGAAGGACCTGGTATACATAGCGGGGGCCCTCGCAGTCCTCCCGCTCTCATCCGCCTTTCTCATTCCACCGCCGCAGCAGGCCCTGAGTAGTAGTGATGAACACCATTCAACCCGCCCATCCCTCAACTCCCTGGAAACCCCTCTGGAAAAAGCCCCGCTGGACCTCGACCTCCAGTCCGTGGATATCTACCAACTCCTCCAATCTGCAATAGATAATCCCCACCCTCTCACCTCCTGCGCCTGGTTCGACGAGGACACCCCGGATCCCCCGGAAGATTTAGATCTGGCTGCTGCCGCCGCCGCCGCCGCCCAATTGCCGCCGCCCTTCCGCCGGCCCTCTCCGCCGCCATACCCGCACCACCCGCCCTCCAACAAATCGCTGTATGATTTGGTGCTTGAGAATCCCCACACCACTATCCTGGCGAAGATCGTGAGGGAGGATGAGGAGTTGGTCGCATTGTTGAATCGAACGGAAGCGAATTCCACCTTGTTCGCGCCCACCGATGAGGCATTCAGAAGAATCCCGCATCATCGGCACGGAGATCATGGAGATCATGGAGATCATGGAGATCATGGAGATCATGGAGATCATGGAGATCATGGAGATCATGGAGATCATGGCGACCACGATGGAAAAGACCACGAACACTGCAAACGCGCTCTCATCCGTGCTGTCCTAAAATACCACCTCGTGCCCGACACGTATACTCCCGCCGAGCTCTTCCACGCACATACTCTACCCACGCAGCTGAGGGATCCGTTGCTTACTCCCCATCCCCATCCCCATGACCCTGAACATGGAGATGATAGCCCTGACAATGACAATGATGATGACCCCGAAGAGGAAAAGAAGAACCTCCCCCAGCGCATCTCCATCCGCCCCAGCTGGAAAGGCCTCACCCTAAACCACTACAGCCACATCCTCGCAAGCGACAAACACGCCGCCAACGGGGTGTTGTATACTATTGATGCGATCCTCCTTCCGCCGCCCACGCTGTTGACCGTCACGACCCTCGTGCCGAGTCAGTTCAGTACCTTTGTGTTGGGATTGTATCGGACGGGGTTGGCGGGGGAGTTGAATCGGAGTTGGTGTCATCATCACCATCACCAGGAGCACAGCCAGAACAACCCTCTAACCACCACCACCACCACCACCACTAAAGGCGGCGGAGGAACATACTTCCTTCCCACCAACACAGCCTTCAAGAAACTCGGTTACGAAATCAACGCCTTCCTGTTCTCCCCCCCTGGAAAACCGTATCTGCGCGCGCTGCTGCAGTACCATCTGGTAGAGGGGCGGACCCTTTATTCGGATGTCGAGTATACATTGTCCGGCAAAGTGGAGAAGGTGCACGGGACGCAGCATTTCGAACTGCACACCAAACTCGCGCACAGGAAGTTGGAGGTGGAGGTGACGAATCTCGGCCCGTGGGGTGGGATGACGGTTGGGGGCCAGCGGGTCCGCGTCAGGGATTTAGTGGTGGGCGATGGGGTGGGTCATGTGGTTTCGAGGGTTTTGGTGCCGGAGTGTCATCATGGAGACCATGGGGATCATGGGGATGATGAGGATGAGGGAGAGGAAGAGGAGGGGGAGATGAGGATGGGGGTGGAGGAGTTTAAAGAGCGACTAAGGGGGTTGGTGGATTGGGATTGGGAGGAGGAGGAGAAGAAAGAAAAGGAAAAGGGACATGAGGTGAAGGCGAAGGTGGATAAGGTTTGGGGCAGGTTGCAGGATCTTGTGGTCGAATTGTAGTTGGTTTTCTGTTTACGGCGTCTGAGGATGTACTGGTAGTACGCGATAAGCCACCAAAATGCTATGCTATTTGTTCCTGCTCTGATACTACAACACTGTTACACTTGGAGTCATATAGGGCAGCACTAGAAAGGAGTATTTACAAGTCATAATCGTCATTCATTACGAGCATCCGCCTCCACAATATCCCCAAACTCCTCGCTGTCCTCGCTCTCCCTCCCCCCCGCCCTCATCACCGGCCGATCTTTCATCCTACGCAATCCATCCCCATCCTCAACCCACGGCCCCACCTTCTCGACGCCCTCGATATATTCCGTCCCTACCCGTAGGTTCAACCCCGCGCTCAACGCCCGCGCAATCCGAACCTCCCGGCCCTCCCCCACCAGGACCCGGAAGACGTGCGCCAGGAACCCGCTCAGGATATCCACGCTCCACTCATCCGGAATCACCCGCAGCACCTCCCCGACGTCGAACCACGCCGCAAATCGCCCCAGCAGGTCGCTGGTCCGCTCGATGCGTTCCGACAGATCCTCCACCGCCAGGAACTCGTCCAGCAGGAACCGGAACAGCTCGCTCTGCAGCGGTCGCTCGGCGAAGGACGCGCTGCTGCTCGTCGCGCGCGGGCCGCCGAAGAGACAGTACTGGACCGCCGAGTCGTAGTCGCCCAGCCCGTGCGTGAGGAGATGCAGAGCCTCGCGGTGTCGGCCCTGGAGCCCGTCGAGAATAATAGATTCCGAGACGAGCTCGTTCTGGAAGGGCTCGATCCGCGCCAGAACGGCAGGGATCGAAAAGGCGAAGCTCCGCGGCGGCATCGTGGTAAACTGGCTGCCCCCGGTGCTGCCGCCGCCTAGCAGCTGAAGCAGCCGCAGCCGGGATTGCCACCATGGCTCGGAGGGGGTGTTCACCGTAATAAAATTCATGTAGGTGGGTTTCGGGGCGCTCAGAGCGCGGTAGGTAGAGTAAGACTCGGACAGAGAGGCCCGCGCCGACGGCGAGCTTTCCAAGACAGAGAGAACGGAGTCGAGATAGTATGCTAGGAGGTCGTCCGCGTATTGGGTGAGCTAAACTGATGCGTTAGCATGGCGAGCGGGACAGACTGAAAACTACTCACATTTCGGGCAAAGACAAGATGCTCCAAGTACGCTTGGACGGCATTTGGAGCTTGTTGCTTGAGGAGGTCGACGACATCGGCCGTCTCCAGCTTCACTCTGCTCGTGCCATCGGAGAATACTTGTATACCCAAACTAGGATTGCGCTGTGCGAGCCATGCGCCATATTCCTCCACCAGTTGCACGTCCTTGATCTTGACCAGATACCGACGCATCTGCGCCTCCGTGCCAGCAATAGTGATTTCGCCGCCTAGATCTTCTTCACCCTCAATGATGCGGCGCCATGTTTTGAGGACATTGCGAGACATCTTCTGGCTTTGATATAGTCGGCTCAAGACAAAGAGTCGCCGATACTGTTCCAGGAGGGCTACAGCACGGTCCAGGTTGCCTTTCCAATTATCCACAAGCCTGTTCAGTTCGATGCGTAACGAAGAGCCTGCACGTTGTTCGGGCGCGAGGTGTGCGTCTTGTTCCAAGAGCAAGTGCAGGAATGCTGCATCAACGCTGTCGAAGACGTAGCTTTCATCCGTAATACTTCCATACCCCCTCTTCTGCTGCCATGAGAACAAGAACCTCTTGATCATATCTAGCACTGCACTGTCGGACGCTCCACCTCCCACAGTCGTACTCAGCTGCTGAACGTATCCTTCGGTGAGCTGCGCCAAGCCTGCATGGATCCAAATTCCTTGCGGGCTCTGCAGAACTTCTCGTCGCAAAAGGGGGATCAACAGGAGCGGGATCCGGGGATCCAGGTTTCCAACGATAAGCGCCCGTTCCGTCGCATCTATAGTTGCCTCATCTCGGTGCTTCGAGTCCATGAGGATGAGGTCGCCGAAAAGAAGCAGACTCGCTTTTTGCTTCAAGTAGTTCAAGCCCAAGAACTCGGATTCAGACTTTGGCTCCGCAGCTTGGACTAACTCGATGACGTTCGAGATGGCCTCTCGCTTGAGTATGGTACGACCTTCCGCCTCTGGGACTTGGGCGCTCTGTAGGGCGTCATCCAGCTGTGTTGTGAGTGGGTTCTTCACCACCCGCCAAATCTGATTACCGTTCCACATGATCAGACTGCTTTGGGTCTGGCCCAAGGCACGCGCAAATTTGGCTTCTTCGGCATTGCGCTCCGTCTCCCAGCCGCGCTCAGCTTCCCCGGCCCCTTCCTGGCCTTCAAATAGCTCTTTTTCTTTCTGCAGATGCTCGATAGACGCCTGCGTTCTCGGATCTGTAGCAGGGACATGTGGTGCAAGCGACGGGGTCTTCAGGCGCACCATCTGCAGGAGCTTACCCATCTCGGCGATCTCCAGCTGGCTCGGGCTGATCGTATGATTGAGGCCGACATGCGTGTGCTGCATATCCGGCGAAGACGGTATCTCAACCCACATTTTGTGATCGTCCGCTTCCCCAGGATCGACATCCCAGAGTTGCACCTCCAAGAACTTGCGGCGCTGACCATCTTCTTCTGCCTCTATTACTGCCAGCAGAAGTTGCTCGTGGGTATTATCAGGCGAATGGATCATGTTGTTCTCGTCGCCTTTATCGATGATGATGGATTCTGGATACTTATGGAAGGTGATTGTGCCACGAACCACGTCGCCGTCGACATTGACAAACATACCCACCCCGGGCTCCGCGCCGTCCGTTCCTCGGACAAGCAGGAACTCAGACGGGGTTGGAGATAGGATGTGGGGTTTCAGTGGCGTCGGCTTTGGGAGCGGGGGAAGCGGCTTTCTTTCGTCTGCGCCTGACTCTGAATCAGGTGGTGAGTTCTCCATGCTCCGCCTGGGAGATGCGCTCCCTGCGCGCTCTGTAGACAGCGAGCGTCTTGGCGTCCCCGACTCGGGAGACAGTTCCGAAGTGGCGGAGCCTGATCGCTTGTGTCCGTGGGGTTGTAACAGTCCAGAAATGGTGTTCGAGCTGGAGCTTCTCTCATACAGATGACTCTCTGAGGTGGGAGAGTGGGCGAAGAACGGCGAGGAAGGCGACTTCAATGGCGAAGCTGTCGAGACATCGTGGATTTGATTAGGCACGAAATCCTCATTCGAGAAGGAAATCGGGAACAATTGTATTTTTTGTTGGTTCTCCACGTCGACAAGGGAGTACGAGTGTGCGTCTGCGGCACAGGCGATTATCCCTCTTCGCGCCGCAACCAGACACCCGGGGAACTCGATGTTCCTTATACGTCGAGCCTCTTCCCCAATTCTCACCAGCATAGTACGATTCGGCGCCGCGATCATGACCACTTGCTCATTCTGCTCGTCTGCTGCCGTGTTGAGATCCACCCCTCCAATCCATGAACAATTGTTGACTTTGGTGTTTCCGAAGGCCGGGCTAAGCTCCGGTAGCATGTAGAAGGTGACAGTCCCGTTGCACAGGACACAAGCTTTATTGACGGCGGGTAGCAAGAGTATCTGCTGGATCCCGAGCGACTTAGTAGCAGCGGCTGCATTGTGGGCGAAGGGGATAGGTAATCGTGAAGCTAGGATAAACGACGGCTCGTTCGACTTGTCCGAGGGGTCCGGCGGCAGACAGACGAAATGGAGGATCTCGGCGGCAGATGTCCCGATGTACAGATTGTCGTCTGTAAGAACCTGATTAGACTGGAACAACTGATAGATAATGGCACCGCTGCAAGCCACTCACTCCAATACTCAACCGTGGTGATGTGGACATCGTCATCGTTATCATCGGAGTTCAAGGGTACCTGGTCGAACAGCGATCGCAAAACATATGGAGCTGCCTTGGGAGGGCCAATCTTCCGCCGTTTGCGCGGGCTGATGCCCTCCTCTTCGGACACCATGATGAGACCCGCTCTGGTGTCGTAGAGAAAGTCTGTAGCTGAGAATGGCTTGGTGACGGACGCCGTTGGTTTAGTTGGTGAGCATCACATCCGGAGTGCTGGGCGGTGGGACCAGCTGGGCTGGGCTTAGCTCGGCTGACTCAGGTGGGTCGGATGAAGTAACTATAAGCATGAAGCATGGAGAATTTGAGATAGAGATCACTTGAATAAGTGCTATTTGCTATTCAAGTTACGTGTTACTTCGGAATATGTTATGATGCGCGATGGCATGTGCTGTTGACAGTCACTCAAAGGTGTTGCTATATTGTTTGCCATGGCCAAGGATTTGACTAGATGGCAGCAACAATACAACAAGCAATATTGAATCATACGAAAAGGACGGCCGAGATTGGCCATATGATATGATCTATCAGATAATGTGACACGTCTTCATGTCATTCAACTTATTGGCATGGTTGAAACGAACGTGTACGAGGGGTGCTATAAATAAGTAGACAACATCAGATCTGGCATTTGATCTGATAGCATTGTGCAGCACACTAATCCGTAGACCTGGGACACACCCTGAATTAGTAGTCATTATTGGCTTCACATCCTTTCCCATTCACATCTCAGTCAACTCCTATCAGTCACTACTCCATCAGAGCAACCTGCTAGTCTTCTGGCATCCAACTCCTCAATCATAGCCATTTATCTCTGTTGTTGTTATCCGGAAGAAAATCGGGCCGAGTCGGGGTGGGCGCAGGCCTCCGCATCGCATTACGTGAACTGGCTTCATTTGAAGGTCACTCATCCAGAAGAATTCCGGGTGCAGTGTCGGATGGGGGTGCTGTACTATTTACTGGAACACTGAGGCGGGTCAATCATATTATTCGCAACTATGGATGCGTTCGCTATCACGGAAGGCATTGTCCCTGAGACTAGTAGTCCTCAGCAGGGCCACGATTCCGAAAAGGCCACCTCCGGCAAGCTCCCCGAGGGCGCAAACAAGTTCCAGCGGGCCATCGCCGCCTGGAGAGGTATGTCGCCTGGTCTCCTACTAATTCCAATTTTCTAAAGGCTAAGCGCTCATGTCCGTTGTCTCTATCAGGTATCGATCTCTCCAAAACCATCGCGAAGCTAGACAGTACCGCCTCGGACATCGTTGCGCAGCAACGCGATGCACTCGTGCAGAGGAAGGATCTCGCTCAGAAGACAAAGGACTTTCGGAAATTGGACGATGCCTCGAAGTTGGCAGAATACAAGGGTCTTCTCAAAGGTTGGCTGCGCTGGCCTCACGGACCTCAAATGTGTTATGGCTAACATGTTCCACAGCCTACCAAAGCTTTATCGATCTCTTGACAAACCAGGGAAAAGCCTCCTCGTCTGCTTTTCTACAACTGTATTCGTCACTTTCCGAAGCGCCCGATCCGTATCCCCTCCTCGAAGCATCAGTCGATTCTTTAGTCCACTCCGAAGAAACGGTTCCCAGGTTAACCTCCGAGCGGGACCAGCTCCAGGGGTCCGTCGATCGTCTTACGTCACAGCTCGACGAAACGGAAAAGCGGTTGGAGGAAGAGCGAACGGCTAGGAAGAAACTAGAGGAAGGCCAAGAATCGAAGATCAAGGAGGTCGAGGAGTCCTGGTCAGCAGTGTTGTCAGAGAAGACGAACAACTGGACGGCCAAGGAAAAGAGCTTGGAGGAGAAGGTGGAGCAACAAGAGCGCTTGGTCAAGGAATTGAAAGCGAGCTACGAGGTCTCACAGCGCCTGGGACAAGACGGCGAGAATGGCGAAGGTGCCCAAGGTGCCAGTGCCGCGGAATTGGAGCTGGTTTCGGCCGAGTTGGAGAAGACAAGCTTGCGCCTGGCGGAGGTCGAGGCACGAAACGAACAAATTACGCTTGAGCTGGCTCAGGCCGTCTCTCACTCTCAGACTGGACAGGCTGCATCGGTGGAGGATGACCCTGCATATTTGCGCCTCCAATCTGAGAATTCTTCTCTCCTACGCAAACTGGATGCTGCTCGCTTTGATAGGGAGTCTGAACGACACTCCTGGGAGTCTAAATACTCGCAGGTTGAGAGACAGATCAAGAACGTCACTGCGGAGAAGGAAGAGTTGCGCTCGCGGTTGGAGAAGGTGGCCGACTACGAAGACATTCGTCGGGAACTGGAGATGATCAAGGTACGCACCATGTATCAGAGCCCACTAGGTGATGAGACTAACATTCGACAAGTCTATCGAATTCTCGCCGGGAGATGATGAGGAGGCCGGGGATTTCGCAGGTGCTACGAGTCCTACCAACGGCGCCACAGGCAAGCCAAAAGATGGTTCCAAGAATAGCCTGGAGCAACTCCTGCTCGCTCGGAATAAGAAGCTGAATGACGAGCTCACCATCTTGCGCGTCTCACACCGTGATCTTCAGGGTCAGCTCGAGGCGCTACGGGCCGAGCTTTCGACTACCAAAGAGGAACTGGAAAAGTCACAGAAGCTGTCCACAACACTGGAAAGCGACCTTCTTCGTGTACAGGAAGAAGCAGCAAATGCGTTCCCATCGTCCGCCATGTCCGTTGCTGGGACATACACTTCCAAGTACCCCCACTCTTCCAGAAGAGGAGGAGCAGTATCACCTACCAGCTCCATCATCTCAGGCTTCGACCAGTCCGCTGCATCAGCCCATACCATGGACTCTATCCGGGCAGGCGAGGCGGTTGGTGGAGGCTCCGGGCTCTTGCCTATGATTCAAGCCCAGCGTGACCGTTTCAAGAAGAAGAATGCCGAGCTAGAGGAAGAGCTATCCAAATTATACGGCACGGTCAAGTCTCTCAGGCAGGAAGTTGCGACTCTACAAAAGGACAACCTCAGTCTCTACGAGAAGACGCGCTATGTGTCAACGTACAACCGCGGTCCCGGTGGTTCGTCGTCCGCATCTGCGTATGCGAACCGGCCGAACTCTTCCTCAGTTCATGCCAACGCAGACACCCCGTCCGGGCTCTCCCTCGACCGATACCAATCCGCCTACGAAGCGCAGATCTCACCATTCGCAGCCTTCCGTGGCCGCGAGTCTGCGCGGGCCTACAAACGCATGTCCTTGCCTGAGCGCATCGTGTTCTCGCTGACGCGCATCATCCTTGCCAATCGGACAAGCCGCAATCTCTTCGCCGGATACTGCGTCGCCCTTCATGTCCTGATATTCGTCATGCTGTATATGATGAGCTCCATGGAAATTGAAAAACACAGCGCGGCCAGCCTAGGTGCGGCCGCTGCGGCAGCAATGGCCGGCGGAGGAGGGGGTGGTGGTGGTGGTGGCGGCACCGGCACCGGCACCGGTGCAGGAGGGGGCAGCTACGCAGGACAGCAGTTACATGGAGATGATTGGCGACAGGAGTCCTTTAACCACGCCGGTGTCAACTAACCCTGCACCTGGGGAGCTGTCCGGTTTCTGTATTCTATTGAGGCGTTGTCGGGTCCAGGTGACGGGTTACGATTGGATTTCTTTTGTTTGATGTGAATACGCACGGTCTACATACAATGCCGATATTACTATCCTTACCAGGCTCGGTCTAAGTTTTCGAGGAATGTCCGTTGGTCCAGAAGTCCGTCGGCAGCTGTGGGCCTGTTGAGCTCGCTGCTGAGAGGGGCGTGTTTCTTTTTATATCACGAAAGCTCCCCTTGGGAAGAGGGGATATCCTTACAACGAAGATAGACGGTATACAGTGGGTGGTAAGTCTGGAACGAGCCTGTGATTGAGCCGATATGCATCGCTGGACCGTTGAGATCAGAGTGAATTTCGGTTGTGTTGCTCCAGAGAACCACAACTCCCGGTCACCAGCATATGACGACACACAGCACCCCAAGGCATACAGGTCCTGCTCAAACAACAGCCATGGTACCTAACCATGCATCCAGCCAGAGGCTCGTAGTAGCTACTAGTATCTCCTTTGTCCATACCATAATCAAAACAAGAAGATCTCCATGACTACGTGCAAAGCGCACCGGAAGGCTAAGTGTCACAGAAATAAAAACTCCAAGGGTAGATGCATGAACAATGTATATGCAGGTCAACCAATCCTAGACGTCGGTGTCACCGACCAGACAGAAATTTGAGGGTGGGATGTCCGACCAAGCTGCCAGGGGTAGAGAAAAAGCCAGGGAGGGTGAAGTAGTCAGGTCTGTCTTGAGGGTTTCTGCCCCCTCTCCTGCACTCTCCCCTCCCCCCTCTCAAGTAAACCTTTATCTCTGATGCAGGAGGTTTTGCTAGTACGCAGACACGAAAGAGAGGACTGAGACAAGACTATGCGACGGTGATGTGACATTGCCCGTTAGATCCTGGGATCTTCGCGGATGAGGAGTCTCAGCGAACTGGACAGGTGAGGGGAGGTGAGGTGAGGCGAGGTGCTATAGGACTGCACTGTACTGCGAGTCACAGGATCATACAAGTCATTCTGATTACGGTTTATCTATCGGCTCGGATGACCGCCAGTGGGTGCATTATCAGACTTGAGAGAGTTGCGGGGGTGCGACGGCTCGATTCCCCCGAGTCAAGCAAGATGAGGATAAGCAGAATGGGACTGGTGATCAGACCTGTGCTCTAGTCTCAAGCTTCCTTTCATGCTGCTTCGCGGAGGTTGTGACTCTTGCTTGGCTTGGGTGGGAGATTTTGAGGAACCCCTCGACCCCTCTTGAAGACTAGGCGCCCAGAGATTTTCGATGGAGGGTACTGAATGTGCGGAGTAGTCAGGTGGGAGTTCTGATCGTCTGCACGACGCGAGAACTTTCTGAATGGTTTCAATGCATGCCGGGCTCTACCATTGCCGATAAAGATTGCTGGATAAGCAGAGGTCAAGACACGGATTGTGTGTTTTTGAGTCCCCTGTCTAGTGCTGAGAGCTCAATGCTGTCGCTCGATCATGGCTCGTCCCATGGAATAGAGTCAATAGGTGGTTCTATAAGGATGGGTGATTGTGGATAGGGCTATGCATGTCCCCCGGCTCTGTCCTGCAGATGGCGTCGGTGATGGTTCTATTTTTAATGAAAACTTCTTCTCCTTCTCCCTTCCACCGGAACGAGCAATACGAAGGATGAAGCATTGGCAAGAGAGAACTGTGATATTGAAAAGTTATTTCCCGGCATATCCACCGGTCCACCAGACCAGCCTCTGTCACGCTTGAGAGGAGCAGATGTCTTCACGATGAGTCAATTCTGCCTAAACACGATTCGTGTCAGTGTTCATGGACGTGGGGTTATGACCTCAGCTCGAAGCGAAGTCGTGACAGAAGCGCAAGTTAGGGCACGAATTGTTATCAACCACGGTAGTTGAGTGATATAGCATCGGCGTGCTATAGAGTACTGGCAGTAGATAAGTTAGGGCAACGCTCAGGACTCCTCAGGTGCAGCTTGGGTAGCATTGACGATCCAAAAATAACCCACGAGACCAGATCAAGAATAGAACCGGTAGAGACCTCCGTACTCGATAGATTACAGTGCCATTGCTGTCTTCACCGATGATTTCAAGATTGACCGGGGGTGGTGCATTTGCGGGAGTCTGCAGGCTAACCCGCATCGGTAAGCTTCTAGTAAGATTGAACTTCTTGAAGCGCTCTGCTGCTAAGCGCCGGACCCCTCCTTCAGTGAGATATTAGTCTCTCAACTTGCAGATGCACCATATCCCATCCTCCTATTCTTAGCTGTGGTTAGATTAAAAGCGGAATATTTCAAGAGGTTGGCCCCAATCAGCATCTCCCAGCTAAACCCAGCCTGCAGTTTCCTCCCCTCGATCTGCAGAGATCCCAATCATGGCTGACGAAAACCATCTGGCATTCTGCAGTGCAAACGCTGGGTGAAACGGCTGCGTTTCGTGTGGTGGGCTTTCTTTGCTCCTCCTGAAGGATCTCTCCCCGGCGCATCCAACCGGCCAATAATCGGAGCTGATGTCGGCCCCCCCCCCCCCCCCCAGCGGCTTAAGGATCCCTGTGAGTCGAAGCTGTTTATAGAATTCCCACCGTGTGGAGGACCTCGTCAATTGAAGCAGGTTGTATTGCTTTGACTTCAAACTGCACATGCTAGTATCTAGCGCCGTGTCCGAGCAGACTACATGCAGTGCTGGTTTGGCACTGCCTGCAGTGGCAGTAAGTATATATCCCGTCATGACCTTGCGGCCTCGTTGCCTGTCTCTTGCTCTTCAGATCGTTAACAAGTTGTTTTTCGTTTCTTATACCCACTCCGCTCTGTCTTTTCGACTTGCGAGGCCGTCTGGGACGTGACCCGTGAGCATAGTTCAATTTCATTAATCTGTCAATCAACTACACGGGTGTGCTGGGCAATCAGTACCGTGGACGATTCCTGCTGTTCTCCTACGACGTACTCGTACTCCTTGATACCCTTCAACAACAGCGCAGAGAGAGAGTGCCCCGATATTTTCTTCCATTCAAGATGCGGCCGAGTCTCTGCTTCTTCGCATGCTTTGCAGCAGGCGCTCTTGCAGCTCCCACCTGGCTGGATGATATATACGACTACTCTCAAGAAATGGCCTCATTTCTCGGAGAGGTGAGCAAGGAGATCGAGAAAGTCGCTATTAGCGCAACCACCTGTGACACGTCAAAGATCTCGCTTCCTTCATACGCTTCAAGTCTTCCATCACCGTCGGGTTTGACGCCGGTATATGTTGCCGTCGGACGTGGCACCCAGGTCAGTGACTGTCCGCTTCGCCAGAGACAACAGCCCCAGCTAACACGCAGTCCTCTTAGAACTATACCTGCGCAACCTCCTCGTCCAACTCCACGCCAGTAGCCATCGGCGCCGTGGCCCGCCTTTACAATGCAACTTGCATTGCGGCCAATTACCCGACCCTGCTACAGCAACTGCCAGACCTGGCGTACCAAATCTCCTTGCCCAGCGATGAAGAGGACGCCCTCCCTCCGGCTAACCTGGACCTGCTGGGCCACCACTATTTCCAAGGAACCTCGACGCCAGTCTTCAACCTCGATACCACCGTCGAACAGCAGAATGGTATCGCCATCACCCAGAAACAGGAGTCGATTGATGCTCCCTCCGATGCTGTCAAAGGAAGCACCGGGGCCGTCGCCTGGCTCTACCTCACCGCAATTGATGGTACCGTCGGAGACTACAAGAGCGTCTATCGGGTGACCACTGTCTCCGGAGCGGCCCCAGACACGTGCAAAGGTATGCAATCGACTTTCACGGTTCAATATGCGGCGCTATACTATTTCTACGGCGAGTCGTGAGGCCGGAGAATGGGTGGAAGGGGGTTTGTGGCGATTGCGATAGAAATCGTCCAGTATTCACCACAGATAAGAATTGACAGTCACGAATACATGATCATGAATCCTATCGTATCTTCAGATAAGTAGTACCTAGCGGTGACCTGGAACACTCATGTTTCTGTAAGCGCCGGGAACGACGGCGGCGGATAGCGAAAGCCACTCTCCGATTGGCAGGGCTGCCACGATCAGGTGATCTCGCTATTTCCCAGAAGTCAGGTCACGTGCTGACAGTGCCCACAGCAGCAGTAAGACGCTAGACCCGAAACGCCATAGCGCTTCCTGATTTTCGAAAGATTCCCAAGGCGCCGTCTGAAAAATCTCGACCGCAACAACGACGAGCAGCACGGCCGCGACCGAACACTGAACGCCAGTGCGGAGACGATTTTTGCACAATAAGTCTTGTCATTTCCAAGATCTTCAAGACTTTCGCCAACTCCGATTTTCTCATTCCTCCCGAACGGACCTCAATTTCTCCGGAAGTTTTTTCTTCATCCGCAAACCCGACAACTTTTTTCTTCGAGCATCAGCCCAGAGTTTTCCGGCTGATAGCATCTGATATTCTCACTTCGTCAACCCTTTTCGACACATTTTACTTTCTACACAATGGGTTTCGGTGCCCCTAGAGGAGGACGCGGTGGTGGTCGTGGTGCCCCCCGTGGTGGTGGCGGTGCTCGTGGTGGCAGAGGTTTGTTCTCGACAAGATCCAATCCAGGACCGAACAGGGTGTTTCTTGTGCCGGCACGGTTGCGACAGACAGGGAACTCAGGATCTGTGACTGCAGAGCCTGGGACCTGCTATTGACAATCGATCATGGACAACATACAACCTGTGGTCCTGCTTCTGCTTCAAAGATGGTGATGCTAATTCGTTCTCGCTGTCCAGGCGGTCTTGGTAGCGGTGGCCGTGGCCGTGGTGGCCCCCGTGGTGGTGGCCGGGGTGGCCGTGGTGCTCCCCGTGGCCGTGGTGGCCCTCGTGGTGGTGGCCGCGGTGGTGCTCGGGGGGGTGCCAAGGGTGGTGCTAAGGTCATCATCGTAAGTGTTGTCCTTCGCGCGCGCGATGAGGGGAATTTTCTGACTGACCTCTTTTGCCAAGGAACCCCACCGTCACGCCGGTGTCTTCGTTGCCCGCGGTGGCAAGGAAGATTTGCTTGTCACCAAGAACCTGACTCCTGGAGAGGCTGTCTACGGTGAGAAGCGCATTGCTGTCGAGTCTCCTGCCGAGGAGGATGGTGCTGTGACCAAGACCGAGTACCGTGTCTGGAACCCCTTCCGTTCCAAGTTGGCTGCCGGTATCCTGGGTGGTCTCGATGACATCTACATGCGCCCTGGCTCCAAGGTCCTGTATCTCGGTTCCGCCAGCGGTACCTCCGTCTCCCACGTTGCCGACATCGTCGGTCCCACCGGTAACGTCTACGCTGTTGAGTTCTCCCACCGTTCCGGCCGTGATTTGATCGGCATGGCCACCCACCGCACCAACGTTATCCCCATCGTCGAGGACGCCAGACACCCTCTCCGCTACCGTATGCTCGTCCCCATGGTCGACGTCATCTTCGCCGACGTTGCCCAGCCCGACCAGGCCCGTATCGTCGGCCTGAACGCCCACATGTTCCTCAAGAACGAGGGTGGTGTGATCGTCTCCGTCAAGGCCAACTGTATCGACAGTACCGCCAAGCCCGAGGTGGTGTTCGCCCGTGAAGTCCAGAAGATGAGAGAGGAGAGAATCAAGCCCAAGGAGCAGCTGACCTTGGAGCCCTTCGAACGTGACCACTGTATAGTGTCTGGTATCTACAAGCGCTCTGCATGAATTTGAAGAACAAAAGAATCTGGTGGTCTGCTTTCTCATGTTTTAATTATTTATGCTCTTTCCTACCGGCGTCGAGTGTTCCGTGATATGCTGAAATGCTTCAACTTTTTTTTTTTTACTCTCCATTGGCTCTTATCATTTCGTGTCCTTGTCTAGGTTTCTAAATGTATTTCTTGAGAAGACAATTCAAGGGTTACGGCTTCAGTTGCTGAGATTGTAGCTCAGATTGTAGCTCTATCTAAAATAGCAATTTGCCATGAAGGTTGCTCCATTGGTGATCAATACTCATCTGGGTAAAGTGTCTAGTAGGTGCTGTGTGGACTACCCTGGGAACTCACACCGTGGTGAGTATGGTGAGAGGTAAGTTTTCAATCCAGATAGTCTACTCGGACTTTCGCCGGTCGTCCGGTCGTAGCTTGAACTCGGCACTCGGATTATGTGCCGATGGGGGGGGGGAGAGGGGCATTGCCAGCCACCGGGGTCGGACTTGCTGCGTTCATTCAACTGTATACTCAAGGTAGTTAGCTCTGATCGATCATGTCATCTTGAATGACGGAAACCAGAATGGTTCGCTCCGAGAGCTGGGAGCCGTGGGATTGTGCTACCGATTAGCATGTCCCTCCGCTCCAACCCCGCAGCCATGACAGTATATAGACTTTTACGCCCCAGCAGTCATACAACCACCTGCTAGCACACAATAGGTACAGCCTTGCCTCTACAGCACATTCTACGGCACATCCAGGCCACACTACGACATGTCCATCATCATCACCGGCGCCAGTGGCTACGTCGGCCAGGAGCTGGCTGCTGCGCTGCTATCCACCTACCCCGACATCACCGTCACGCTGACCGACGTGGTGAAGCCCACGGTGCCTGCATCCGCGACCCAGCATGCCTCACGGGCCCGCTGCCTCGAGGCCGACCTGACCTCACCCGCTGCCGTGGACGAGACCTTCACTGCCGCGCAGCCCTTCGACACCGTGTATTTGCTGCATGGCATCATGTCCAGCGGCTCCGAGGCCAACTTCGAGCTCGGCATGCGCGTCAACCTCGACGCGACGCGCCACATCCTCGACCGGCTCCGCACCGTCACCCCCGGCGTGAAGGTTGTCTTCACCTCCAGCCTGGCGGTGTACGGCCCCGCGCCCGCGGGGTTCGTTATCGACGAGACCAACTTCCCGCCCATCCCCTCCTCCTCATACGGCTCGCAGAAACTGATCATCGAGACCCTGCTGAACGACTACTCCCGCCGCGGGTTCCTGGACGGCCGCGCCGTCCGCTTGCCCACGGTGACCGTCCGCGCCGGCAAACCCACCCAGGCCGCCAGCAGCTTCGCCAGCGACATCATCCGCGAGCCCTTTCACGGGCGCAAGGCGGTGTTGCCCGTCGGTAAAGAGACGCAAATGTGGATCTGCTCGCCGCTCACGGTGGTCAGGAATCTGCTGCACGCGCGTGAGGTGCCGACGGAGGCGTTTGGGGATTCCTCCCGGGCGGTGAATCTGCCCGGCCTGTTGGTTAGTGTTCAGGAGATGTTGGATGCATTGGAGGAGGTCGGCGGGAAGGAGCGCAGGGCGTTGGTCGAGGAGAGGTATGATGCAGATATCGATCGCATCGTGCAGACGTGGACGCCGAATTTCAATACGGCACGGGCGCTGCGGTTGGGGTTCGTGGAGGATGTGTCGATGATGGAGAATATTCGGCAGTACGCTAGTCGGTTTGCATGAGATGTATAGTATAGAGGTTTAGCATAGGAATTAATTGAGGTTGTAGTTGTGGTTGTGGTTGTGGTTGTTGCTGTAGTTGTTGTGTTGTTCCAAGGGGACTTGTCTTGTAGTATACCTCATGAGGTGTACTCCGGAGGGAGTACTTTTGCAGTGGTGAGGCTAACTTACAGTACAGCTAAAGGAAACAGTCGGGATCGAAAGCGGTGGTTTGGAAAAGCGGGTCATGTGATTGGCTGGCGGATGGGCGAACAATTTGACTTCCGAACTTCAACCTCGCCATCTCCAGGCGCTGACCCGTCTTGTTACACCCTCCCTTCCATTCTTTCTTTTCCCCTCCCCCCTCCTCCCCATTCACCTGCTTCATCTATTACACAATGGCCTCTAGGCGCCTAGCGTTCAACTTCAACCAGGCTCTCCGCAGCCGGGCTGCCTTGAAGGCTGTCCAGCCCGTCAAGCGTGGCTTCGCTTCTCCCGTTACCCTGCCTTCCTCTACCCAGACCACCACCCTCTCCAACGGTTTCACGGTATGCGCTGGCGTCATTGTCTATTTCAATCGCCTTGGACACGCACTGACGGACGATAGATCGCTACCGAGCACTCCCCATGGGCTCAGACCTCCACCGTTGGTGTCTGGATCGATGCCGGTTCCCGGGCAGAGACTGACAAGACCAACGGTACTGCGCACTTCCTCGAGCACCTTGCTTTCAAGGTATGTTGGCTGTCTGATCAATTTATTTGGTGTGTGGTGACTAACATTTGATATCATAATAGGGTACCAACAAGCGTTCCCAGCACCAATTGGAGCTCGAGATCGAGAACATGGGCGCTCACCTGAACGCCTACACCTCGGTACGGACCGGAAGGATCTTGGAGTGGAACACGGCGACTAACGAATGAGTGCAGCGCGAGAACACCGTCTACTACGCCAAGTCCTTCAACAACGATGTCCCCAAGGCCGTCGACATCCTCGCCGACATCCTCCAGAACTCCAAGTTGGAGCCCGGTGCCATTGAGCGCGAGCGCGACGTCATCCTCCGTGAGCAGGAGGAGGTCGACAAGCAGCTCGAGGAGGTTGTCTTCGACCACCTCCACGCCACTGCCTTCCAGCAGCAGCCCCTCGGCCGCACCATCCTCGGCCCCAAGGAGAACATCCAGACCATCTCTCGGGACAACCTGGTCGACTACATCAAGACCAACTACACTGCCGACCGCATGGTCCTGGTTGGTGCCGGTGGCATCCCCCACGAGCAGCTCGTGAGACTTGCCGAGGAGCACTTCGGCAGCCTCCCCAGCAAGCCCCCGACTTCCGCTGCCCTGGCCCTCACCGCTGAGCAGAAGCGTACCCCCGAATTCATTGGCTCTGAGGTCAGAATCCGTGACGACACCCTCCCCACTGCTCACATCGCCCTTGCCGTCGAGGGTGTCAGCTGGAAGGATGACGACTACTTCACTGCCTTGGTTGCCCAGGCCATTGTCGGCAACTGGGACCGTGCCATGGGCAACTCGCCCTACCTTGGCAGCAAGCTTAGCTCCCTGGTTGAGTACCACGGCCTTGCCAACAGCTTCATGAGTTTCTCCACCAGCTACAGCGACACTGGGTGAGTTTATTTTGGTAATGGCAAGAGGATTATAGCTAATGGTGTCTAGTCTGTGGGGTATCTACCTCGTCTCCGAGAACCTGACCAACCTCGATGACCTGTGCCACTTCGCCCTCCGCGAGTGGTCCCGCCTGTCCTTCAGCGTCACCCCCGCCGAGGTTGAGCGTGCTAAGGCCCAGCTCAAGGCCTCGATTCTGCTGTCGCTTGACGGCACCACCGCCGTTGCCGAAGACATCGGTCGCCAGATCATCACGACCGGCCGTCGCCTCAGCCCCGAGGACGTCGAGCGCACGATCGGCCAGATCACCGAGAAGCACGTCATGGACTTTGCCCAGCGCAAGCTGTGGGATCAGGACATTGCCATGAGCGCCGTGGGTAGCATTGAGGGTATCCTCGATTACCAGCGTCTCCGCTCGGACATGAGCCGCAACGCTTCTTAGGTTGTGGGCAGTGCAGGTGTGTTTGGTTGACAGGAATTATGGCAGTGTTTCTAGTTTTGGTGATTTAATAGATAGAAGCGGTGGTCGTGCCGGGAAGCGTGTCTTGTACAGTATCAACTGTCGCTATATCAAAATGTATTCGTTCGTACTTGAGTAGTATCTCGTTCCGACGATCCGAGATGTGCAAGGAACAGACCCCGTCAATACATAGTAGTAGTTAGTCGAGTAATACCCCAAACCAACCTCAACAACCGTCGATTAGACATATATGACCCAACTCGCTCGAAGAATAACATCCAGAAACCCAACCATCTACAATAAACTAGATACTAGTACAAGAAGCAAACAAACCCTCTTCCCGCTTTCTGACTACAAGTAAACATCCTCCCTCCCTCCTTATTTCTCCTAGAGAATGATACCCTAAATGATCAATGCTGATACTCCATCCCCGCCGGAGCCTTATACCCCATCCCCTGCTCCAACAACGCCGCCCGACTCTCCGCTTCCTTCTCGTTCTGCATCAGCGTGCAGCACGGACAACACGCCGCCTTGACGCAGTCCCCGCACCCGGACCCCTCGAGATGGAATCTCTCACGGATCGTACCGCGCTTCATCGTGAGGGGAATGAAGGAGAGGCCGCAGTGACCGAGGAGACAGAAGAGGAAGCACTAGATTGCTGCCGTTAGGGGGGTTTGGGTTTGGATTGGGCTTTCGCTTGGGGAAGACTAGGGGCCCGGGATGATTTACATACATCACCATTCATCGAGCCATGTTCTTTCAGCTGAGGATCTTTGAGGCGGGAGGCGGTGCGGCCGAAGAGGCAGCAGGGGCACCAGGTGGCCAGGCAGCCTGTTTTGGGGTTAGTTAGTGTTTTTGGTTGTATTATATATGTGGTAGTGGGGTGGGTGAGTGTGTATACTATAGGTAGGGTAGGTAGTATGTATAGGTTACTTAGTAGTAAGTGCTAGTAGGGAGGTCGTAGGATGGGTAAGGGTGAGGGAGGGGAAGGGAAGAGTAGGTAGGACGCAAAGTACGAACAGGTCTTGCACGGAGAGCAACACTCCCAGAATCCGTTTTGCCATTCTTGTTCGGCCATTGTGTGGGATTCGTGGTTTAGTTTGATGGTGGTAGGTCGATGGGTTGGTTGGGTTGATGTAGCGCTTGAGTAGGTTTGAGAGGATTGAGATCGAAGGTATAACGAGCGGATGAAGTTGGTGAAACGAAGGATGTCTACAAGCAGTTGTACGAGTATCTGTCACTTGGTTTATAACTTCAGAGCAGCAAGGCTTTAAATAGGACATGCAGTGGCTCGGATGAGTGAATGGGGCCGGGTACAAGGGTCGCCTACACATCTATATTGATGGTCATTCGGAGGCTTATTTTTTTTTATTTTTTTGGGGGGGAGGGGCTCGCTCGTGTCGATAAGTGAATCTAGACACAAACCGGAGAAAGTAATCAGCCCCAGATCCACTTCGTGGTACACCACCAGCAACTATCGAACTTATGTCTGCCCTCAGCCTTGCGTGGCACAGACTGGGTTCATTCGAGGGCATAATGCTTTTGGCCCTGGGTTGGGGGCCAACCATGCTTCACAGGGTGATCAGATAGATTGCTTCAATGTCTGGGGCGGTTGAGCTTTTCACATTGTGATAAATAAGAAACATAAAGGGATAGATAGTTTATTCTTTGCAGTTATTCACTAGCAAACTGTACATATAGTGACGCATGAGGTTGTAACTACCTAATGATCTATCCTGGTGCGTCGCGGAGATTGGCGCACCTCCGCCTCGTTTGAGCCCTTGTTTGAGACTTCAACCCACGGGTCCAGCTACGGCTGGGCTTGGCTTCAACCGTTCAAGATACGATGCAGGTACATTGGCTCAGCTTTCATTTCCTTCTATGTACCACACAAGCCCCCTTTTCCATCCCCAAGAACTTGCTGACTGCGTCTACATCCCGGTTCAGTATACGTCCTAGGGCGTCACCAAGCTTTGCGCGAGGACAACCCCGCTTCCGACTGCTTCGGCCATAGCCACGCTGCCTGCAGGGCTCCTGGCTAGTTGACCTTCCTAGGGCTGGGTTTTCGGCTCTGAGTTGGTGTTTATCGGGATTTGTTCGGTGCCAGTGAAAGGTGGGTTGTCTTGGTGAGTTTGCCCAGGATGTATAAACTCAGACACTCTGGATCATTTCAACGCTGCTACTACAGGTACAGGCCCGATTGAGTGGCATAGGATAAGAGGGTCTCGGACGCTGTGTTAGGACACCTCAGTCTCCAGGTCCAGCCTCAAGACACAAATGGTTGGTCGCACGCCTGGTGCTCACTCTCACAACCGGGCTGTGCACAGCCAGCCACAACTCACTCCCCGCGCAACAACGAATGCCCCCGCAGCAGCAAGGAACAACACTCCCGTGAACACAATGAGGCCTTTCTGGCTTTGCTGCTCGATCACCCCCGTCAGCCCAATCCCCAGAAGCATCCCAATGCTGGCGATACTGTACGCGATGCCACTCCGACACCCGTACTCAGTTACGCTGCATGTTTGCGAAATGCAGACCGGCGACAGACTCAGCGCTGCCCCGGACCAGAACCCAAAAAACACTGCATAGCACACGAGCGCTCCCAGGCTGTCGCCGGCTTTGTACCACAAAGCCAGAGTCAGGATTGCACAGAGGAGGGTGGTGACGATCATCGTGTTGAAGCGGCCGAGTCGGTCTGCGGCGAGAGCGGGCAGGATGCGGCCGGGGATCGTGGCTAGATTGAGGAAGACGAGCAGCAGATATGCGATGAGGTTACTCAGCCCCACGTGCACGGTATAAGAGGGGATGTAGGTGCTGGGGATGAGGATTGCGGCCTCTGTGAGAAATATTGCAGCGGTTGTGGCGGTGAATTTGGGGTCTTTGAGTGGCTTTAGAGTCAGCCCTTCAATCGCCTCTGGTCTGACGGGCTGTGGAGTCGTGATCAGAAGCCACGCAACAAGAAGCAGAGCAGCACTGATGAGGGCGATGATCCTGATCGGCCAGCCGAATCCAATTTTCGGTGCCATGAAGTAGATGATGATGGGGAAGATGACGCCTCCGAGCCCGCCTCCTGTGCAGGCGACGCCGGTAGCGAAGGCCCGACGACGCTCGAACCAGTAACTGATTGTTGCGATGGCCGGGGTGGATAGAGCGCTAGCTGATACTCCGCCCAGCACACTCAGTGAAAGGAAGATTTGGTAGTACTCTGGTCCTGGGTTAGCCCTGCTGCTGTCGTAAGGAGAGTCTGTGAAGCAACTTTACCATGGCTGAAACTCAAGCAGATCAGTGATACCACTATCCCTATGGATCCCGCAAGGATCAGATAGGCTGGGCCCCAGGCATCGAAGATCATTCCTGGTTCAACGGTCAACTCCTGCTCATTATCTCTTTGCTAGTCCTTGTACCCACCCATTGGCGCCCCTGCCGAGTAGACGAAAAACCCATAGGCGCTATAGATCCAGCCGTAGCTTGACGTCTCGTAGCTCCTCAGTTGATGCGTACTGGTCCACAGATGGAGAGCTCCAGCTGTGTGCATCAACCCCCATGCTGGAACCAACGCGCACCACGCACCGAGCACGACCAGCCATGCTTTGAAGCCTCCTTCGGGATACTCTGCTATCTCTAGTGGTGAATCGACAGACGAGTACTCGATGTGTTCAACGTTCATTATCTGCAGGTGAAAGGCCTATCGCTGCTGAAAACAAGTTCTCGATTGGATTGGAAGTGAAGCATGATATAGTTGTTGAAGCTGTCCAAAGAGTACGGTGCGCGCTACGGCGTTGGGCGTCTTTATGAACATGTCTTCTGCCACGAGGCGGTGATTCTATGCGTTGGCGATATAGAATTGACGCAGCCCAATGCAAGGGTTATATTGAAGCGATGCATTGAACATGCACAATGACGGAAATTGCATACTGCTACTGAGCAACTGGAAGCAGCCTGTTTAATAGGTCTGGCTACACTGTAAGATGATCTGTTGTAGGCGATTGGTACGTCCTTGTGCACTAGTATACAAGGACACGATCTGGCTGGGAACCAGCAACTGACATAGCCTGCCCCTGGGTGACTCGTGCTTAGCGGGCGAATCGTAAGTTATTTTTGAGCTTCAATGTGTTATCACATATCGCGAAGTGTGCTCTTGTGTACGGAGTAGTATGAGCCTACCGGTAGCTCATCGGGTTATGCCAGCTTTGTGATTTGTATAGCCTTTTCTGCCAGGCTTAATATCGTGCGAGATCCCCCTCACATCAAGCCTATGACCTCAACCATGCTCAGGGCCGATGAGCCTCAACGTTGGCCTTCAACATGCTTGAATTGTCCAACTCATGCAGAACAACTTCGAAGTTATTCTGCATTCGGACTAGCGTGGCTGCATATGCAGACCTCTTACATAAGCGATTCAGGCAAATGGAGGAGGAGCTTCGCCGATAAGATTTTCTGCAGCGGAGAAATTGCGGCCAGCCCCAGTGCACTCCATCTCTCAATTCAAAACTCGATCATCATGGGTAAACGTGGAAAGAAGGTATGTGTGGCCTTCTGAATCCTTGGCGATGCCTGCAGCATCGCAGCTCGCGATCAATCTGCCTGTTCTCGTCCAAAAATCGTGCTGATCCCCTGTCGCAGGGTGGCAGAGGCGGAGAGCGCCAGAACTGGCAGCAAATCGCCAGGGAGAACGAGAAGTTCGAGAACTACTACAACTCCCAGGGTTTTGTCCCAGAAGAAGAGAAGGAGGCTTTCTGGGCCGCTCTTAAGCGGGATCTCCCCAACAGTTTCCGTTTCACTGGCTCAAGAGGGTACGTCATGCGCCTAAGAATTTATTATCGCACATCTCCGCAGACCTAGTCTGCGCGGTACACCATACTGTGCAGATTGCTAATATTTTATGATCGCACAGTCATGCCCTTGCTGTTCAGAAGAAGCTCAAGGATCAATATGTGCCCGAAATCACCTCCATCAAATACGAGGGCAACTTCGTCGAGCCCCCTCGCCCCGTCCCTTGGTACCCCGATGAGCTCGCATGGTCCATGACCACTCCCAAGCAAGTTGTTCGTCGCTTTGCGCCTTTCGCATCCTTCCAGAAGTTTCTCGTCGCCGAGACCGAGGTTGGCAACATCAGCAGACAGGAGGTTGTCAGCATGATTCCCCCGCTCTTGATGGACCTCAAGCCTGGAATGACCGTGCTCGACATGTGCGCCGCTCCCGGCAGCAAGTCCGCGCAGTTGATGGAGATGGTCCACACTGGTGAAGAAGAGGCTATGCGTCAAGTCACGCAGCAGATTGCCGAGGGCAAGGCTGGCGATGAGCCGATCGGTCCTGAGGGACTCAACGACGATGGCAGAACTACCGGTCTGCTGATCGCCAACGATGCCGACTACAAGCGTGCCCACATGCTTATTCACCAGATGAAGCGCCTGAGCTCCCCGAACCTGATCGTCACCAACCACGATGCTACCCTGTTCCCCTCCATCAAGTTGCCCGCTGAGCCCAGCGTCAACGGCAAGCCTGGAAAGGCCCGCTACCTGAAGTTCGACCGTATCCTGGCGGACGTGCCTTGCACTGGAGATGGAACTGCTCGCAAGAACTGGGGTGTGTGGAAGGATTGGAACGCGAACAACGCTCTGGGACTCCACGCCACTCAGGTCCGCATTCTCGTCCGTGCTCTGCAAATGCTGAAGGTCGGCGGCCGTGTCGTCTACTCCACTTGCAGTATGAACCCTATCGAGAACGAGGCTGTCATCGCCAGCGCGCTGGCTCGCTGTGGCTCTGCCAACGTCCGCATCGTCGATTGCAGCAACGAGCTCCCGGAGCTGAAGCGCGCTCCCGGACTCCGCAACTGGAAGGTGATGGACCGCGAAGGCCGTTTCTACGATAGCTGGAAGGAGGTCGAAGAGCGCAAGGAAAAGGAGGGCATTAGCGGCCTGGGCAGAATCGCTGAGGGCATGTTCCCGCCTACCGAGGATCTTCCTCTCGAGAGATGTCTTCGCATCTACCCTCACATGCAGGATACTGGTGGCTTTTTCATCGTTGTGCTAGAGAAGCTGTCTGAAATCCGCGCCAAGCCCGAGGATTCTTCCAAGGTCATCCCTAAGGCCTCTGTCGCTGCTCTTGCTGAGGAGCTCGACTTCAAGCAGAAGCACGGCAATGGAGAGCCCCTTGAGAAGATTGATGCGTTGGATGACCTTGTCGCTCACGACCAGGAGGCCGAGCTGGAGGCAGAAAAGAACGCGACCGTGGCTCAGGCTACACATCAATTGCCATACTCGGCCACCAGCCAGCCCGCTATCGCCAAGCGGGATGCGGAGACCATTGAAGATGAGCTCCCCGCTAAGAGGACCAAGCTTGAGAATGGCGCCGAGGTTGTGGTCGGCGATCGTCCTATTCACCCTCCTGCGCCTGCCGTTACCGATGTTGAGACCTCTGATGCCACCCCGGCTGCACCAGAAACTACACAAGCTTCGACGGAGGCGAAGCCCCAACTCCCGCAGAAACGGAAGAACGGCCAACCGGTGGAGGAGCCATTCAAGTATCTGGATCCCAACCACGCCGAGCTCGACCCTATCTATGAGTTCTACCAGATCTCCAAGCGATTCCCCAGAGACCGCTTCATGGTCCGCAACGCTGAGGCTCTTCCCACGAGAACTATCTACTACACTAGCGCCCTTGCTCGCGATATCCTGAGCTCCAACGAGGGAGCCGGTATGAAGTTTGTGCACTGCGGTGTGAAGATGTTCGTGAAACAGGATGTGCAGCGTGAGGGCGTCTGTCGCTGGCGAGTCCAGACCGATGGTTTGAGAATGCTCGAGCCTTGGCTCGGCCCTGCTCGGGCTGTTACTCTCACACAGAAGGAGACTCTGCGCAGTCTCCTTGTGGAGATGTTCCCTAAGGTTGACCAAGAGGGTTGGAAGAACCTCGGAGAAATTGGTGAGCGTGTCAGAGACATTCCCATGGGATGCAGCATCCTTTACATCAGACCTACTCCTGGTCAGGAAGGCTTCACGTGAGTACTTGCACTTCCTCCTGAGCGAAACAGACCGGCTAACACAACTTTAGTGAGAATATGGCTCTTCCCCTTTGGCGCTCCATGTACTCTGTTAACCTGATGCTTCCCAAGGAGGATCGCCGCGCGATGCTCCAGCGTTTGTTCAACGACCATACCCCGCTGGTCAACACCACGCACAAGCGCTCCGGCGAGACCGGATCCTCGACTCCTGCGGCGGAGGAGACCCCCGCCGAAGAGACCCCTATTGACGTTCCTGTGGAGACAGAAGAAGATGTGATCCAGCGGGAAAACCTTGCGCTGGGTGAGGATGAGCAGGAGCAGATGGACACCCGGGAGACTTATACTAAAGCAGGTGATGAGGAGGACCGCTTCAACACGACTGTATAATCTCTCAAAACCATTGAAGTTGAGCGAACAAGCTCTTGAAAATAATTGATTACTCTTTGTTCTTCTGAAGGTTTACATATCATTATTGTATCCGTGTTTAGATATCATGGGAGAGATTAAGCACAGTAGTGTTGAAGTATGAGGACCCCAAGGTAGCCCGAATTCCCCCAAGGTTGGTTCATATTTTAGCGACTTGGAGCACTGCGCGCCCGGCCAATTGACCTTTCTCCAGCTTCTCAACCCACGAGTTGAGGTCCTCAAGTTTCCCTTTCACCAGAACAGGCTGATTGCAATTAGCATGACCAATTTCGAGACTCAAGGAACAGGGCGAATGGGTGTCTTACGTGGACGATTTTACGTGCAGTGAAATCCAGGGCCTCTTCAACATCTTTCAAGGTCCCTGTCACAGTACCGACAACATTCAATCTTTTGAGAGACAAGAGCATGGGAGGAGCTCCTGCAAGAATGCTGGGGTCCGCAGGCAGACCAACAGCCACCAGTGTGCCATTTGGCCGCAGATATGTCGGCGCTGTCGCATAGACCGTCTTGGTGGCAGCCGTCACAATCACCCCATGCGCTCCGTGCGTCGTGATCTTGCGAACCTCAGCAGCAATGTCTGGCGTTGATAGGTAATCGATGAACACCTCGGCCCCGAGTTTCTGGCATAGCTCTCGTTTGTCATCACCGCCGTCAATGGCGATGACCCTCATACCCATCGCCCGTGCATACTGAATCGCGAGATGACCCAGGCCACCCCCGGCTCCAGGCAGCACAATCCACTGACCAGCCTTGACATTGGCCCTGACCAACAAACAGCTCATCAGCAAAACTCCACATGCTCGTCTTGATCCCATGGCACCTACCGTTTGCAGGCAACATAAGCCGTCACCCCTCCGCACATAATCGGTCCGGCGTCTTCATCGGACACCCCATCGGGGATCTTGGAGGTATACCGTCCATCGGCAACACAGTACTCTTGGAAGGTCCCTGGAGCTGTGAAACCACTGTTGACCTGCCTGATACAGTTGACCTCGTCCACGCCGCTCAGACAGAACTCGCATTCACCGCAGGTCTTTGCAATCCACTTGATCCCCGCGCGGTCCCCGATGTTCCAGCGATTCTCCATGCCTTCGCCCACCGCGACAACCACACCCACGCCTTCGTGTCCTGCGACCCCCTTAGCCTGGGGCGTCATTGCAACCCCGAAGCCGGCCCATTCGTCGTGAAGCAGAGCCTTGTCGGAGCCGCAGAGCCCGGTCCATGTGATGCGGACTAGGATCTGGCCGGGGCCCGGGAGGTCTACGTCGATGGTCTGGATCGTGGTGGTAGCCGTTGAGCCGGATCCGCTGCGAACGACAGCGCGCTGTTGTTTGGGAATGGGGCTCGTGCGGGTAATCATGGTGTATAGGGGGTGGCCTCTGTAAGGACTTGATCAGGTTAATGTCTGGGGGAAGAGAACCTTCGACTCTGCTGTGAGCAGTTACGGGAGGGGTTGCTTTCTTTATAGCTGTGCTTCTCCTCGTTCACACGTGATGGATTGGCGGGGATACATTCACAGCAGCTACTAATGAACTCAATCCAAGTTCGCGATGTTGACGATCATGCATATTCACTCAAGCTAGATGAGGTCTAGTATCACCCAGCTCAACATCGGTGAGCCAAGTGACCTATCACACCGACCACACGTTCGTTCGCTGCAAACCTACTGCTGAGATACACCCATAATAAGCAAACATCTCGCTGTGAACATCGACTACCCTTCTTGAGGATATTCTTCGGCGAAACATCCTGAACATGTTCCAAAGACAACACCAACCGAGGATGCCTGGGCGACCCCCGCTCTTTTGCCACTGGAAGGAGTGGTGCTGTCGGTCCTGATCGGGCAGGAGATCAATGTTGCTTGACAGAGTCGTGCATGATCGCCAATCGGAGAGGCCTTTGACTTGGGACTTCGTCTTTGAGACAGGGGTCTTGCAGCGCAGGATTGCCAATCCCCGCAACAACCTCGGGCAAAGGAAGGCTTTCCCCGCATCTTCGTACAGAACGTCATGGGGTGGCCAGTGAGCAGGTTCTTACTGTGGGGTGGATATTGGTCAAAGGCGTGTGTGTCAGGTGAATAGTTGATTGAAAAATTGTGATGTTTTGGAAATGAGCAGCTGTATAGGATCGACTCAGAGAGGGTCTATCATGGTTATGCTGCCTGAATCCTCAGGCATTCAAGGCCAGCTGCCCAATCTGGCGGGGCTGACTAATTCTCCGCAGCCCCTCTCAAAAATTATTATCTGCCCCGCGGAAGGCAAAGGAACGTTCGCGCCGCCGCTGGCTGAAATTCAATCTCTCTATAAACTTCACTTCGGAGTCAGACCTTCTTTGGCTAAATTGTCATTGACAAAGATCACACCTTCTCTTCGCTTTTATTTTTTTTACGTTTCTGTGGTTAAATCCTGCTTGCAGGACACTCATCCGCTGCTAAATCGCTGCTTCTTCGGAATACCCGTTTTTCTTCACAATGTCTGCAGACGGCGAGCAGGTGGCTTTTCAGAAGCCCGGTGATCTGGTGGAGCGCAATGAAGAATCTGGCGCAATGACCATGGAGTCTCTTTGCATGAACTGTCATGAGAATGTATGTTTTGCGCCTCCATCCAGTGTCATTCCGTAGCTACCCAATGTTCCCTCGGTATATGTACTGACATGCGACTCATCTGGTAGGGCCGGACAACCTTTCTTCTGATCAGGATCCCGTATTTCCGGGACGTCATTCTCGAGGCCTTTGAATGCGAGCACTGTCATTTCAAGAACAACTCGATCAAGTCCGCCTCGCAAATCCAAGAGAAGGGATCCATCTACCACTTGGAGGTGGAGAACGAGGCCGATCTGCAGCGCCAGGTCGTCCGCAGTGACGTCTCCGTCTTCAAGCTCGAGTCCCTCGGTATCGAGATGCCCAAGGGTGAGGGCCAACTGACCACCGTCGAAGGTGTCATCCGGAAGATCCACGAGAGCCTCTCCAGTGAGCAAGACCTGCGCAAGGAGCAAGCGCCGGAACTCTACGAAGCCCTGGTGCCCATCATTGCCAAGCTCGAGAAGATCCTCGAGTCCGACGCCTCGGCTTTCCCCTTCACCATCAGCCTCGACGACCCCACCGGCAACTCCTGGATTGCCCCGACCACCTCGGACGCCGGCCACAAGTACCGCCGTCGCGACTACCTGCGCACCCATGAACAGAACGAGGAGCTCGGTATTGCCGGTGACCCCAATGCTGTTCAAAACGAGCAGCAGGGAAACCCCGAGGATGAGGAGATCGTGCCGGGCCAGGTCTATTCTCTCCCGGCGGAGTGTCCCGCTTGTGCTAAGCCTTGCACGGTAAATATGAAGCAGGTGAGCTTTTCCCCCTTCCTTGCTTCCTTCCGTTAGGAGCAACGCTAGAGATTCGATTGTCTAACACCGCATTCAGGTTGAGATCCCTCATTTCAAGGAGGTTCTCGTCTTCGGAACCAACTGCGACCACTGCGGCTACAAATCCAGCGACGTCAAGACCGGCGGCAGCGTCCCCGAAAAGGGCAAACGCATCACCCTTCGGGTCGAGAACGAGGTCGATCTCGCCCGTGACATCCTCAAGAGCGACACCTGCGCGTTGAGTTCGGAGGAGCTCGAAGTCCGTGTCGAACCCGGCACGCTTGGCGGCCGCTTCACCACCGTCGAGGGTCTCCTGACGGAGATCCGCGACCAGCTGCACGGCCAGATCTTCGATTTCGCCGACACCAGCGCTGGGGACAGTCTGGCTGACTCCGACAAGGAGAAGTGGGACCGCTTCTTCAAGCGTCTCGATTTGGCTATCAGCGGCGAGCTGAAATTCAACATCACGCTGGAGGATCCCATGGCGAGCAGCTACGTCCAGGATCTGTGTGCGCCGGCCAAGGACGAGCAGATCACGACGGAAGAATACACTCGCACGGAGGAGGAAGAGGAGGAGCTTGGCCTCAAGGATATGAAGACCGAGGGCTACGAGGCTGATGCAGACCAAAAGGAGGAGGAGAAGCCCGCCGAGCAGTAGTGAGGATGGACTCGACTCGATACCCATAGACTTTTTCCTTCTTCTTGTTTATAATGTTGATATATTTTGGGGTTGTTTCACGATGCTCATGATTCATACACGGTGTTTCCGTCGCCATTCTTCTGTTTACAATTGCCGTTCTTTGAGAGTGAGCATTGTACAGTTGGTGTGGCTGGCTATGGAGCGGGTTTTTTGTCTAGTGCATATACAACAAAAGTTTTCCATGGGGATGAGCCATGACGTCTTTCTGATTGTATTAGACTTCCTAATCATACGCAGTATTTGTGAGAGTCTACGGTCCAGGCCACTGCCCTTGAAGTGATGTAATAAAAAGAACCATACATTGTAGAAGCATGTCTACGTTCTGCCTGGCTCCTGCCAGTCTTCGCCATTGGGTGGCTCTTGTGCAGCCTTGCATTTTGATCGAATTTCGTTACATGTTTCAGCGCCAAGCTGAAGGCTATACATACACGAACCGAGGAGTTGCTGTACGAAACTGACGACTGAAGGAATGCCGGGTATCGAATTGCGCTTTGCATTCCTATCTAGACTCGAGTCTCCGTGGACTCCTTACCACTTGACCTAGTGTTAGGTTTGTGATCTAGGGGTATGCAGTCCGTCTCTCCTCTCTTCTTGGGTTCTGGCAAACTGCGAGGCGCTGTGCAGGTCTGTCTCTGCAGTGACTAGTGGCGTGGTCCACAGGGAATGACCAAAAGTGTAGCAGCAGCAGCAGCAGCAGCTCCTCTGAGGGGGACAGCAGTGACAAGACCACGGCGGAGATGTGTAGTCATCTGCTAGTGTCACCGGACACTGCTAATCGACGGCATCACCTGCTCGGGAGCGGCGATCTCAAAGCTCGAAATCACCACGCTCTCACCGGCAGGTAGAGGGGAGGGGGGGACTTGCTGAGCTCGACCCGAGCTTTGAAAGCTCTCTGCCACGAAGCGCAGCCCCCCTGCCTAGGCCCCCGAGAAAACCCCAAGGCCTCCTAACCACAAGCACATCTCACCTTCAACATCAACACTAACTCTACTCCGTATCTCAACCAAAAGCACACGAATCCCCAGACAGATTACCCCGCAAAAGGATTGGCATGCACCGTCACCCTCTCAATCCCCACCCTCTCCCACTCCCCCTTCTTCTCCTCTTGCGGGCTCGGCTGCACCACCCTCCCCTTCTTATCCACCTTCACCTTCGCCCCCTCCAATCTCCCCAAAACATCCCCGCCCTCATCCTGCGCCGTCAGATTCAACACCTTCCCAAACACCGTACTCGCCCCGTCCAGATGCGGCGCCGCCGCAAACGTAATGAAAAACTGACTCCCGTTGATCGTCGGCCCCGTCGCGCCCTGCGCCCCCGGCGCCGTGCGGTCTTTGACCGGCCGCGCCGCCATCGACAGAATCCCCCGCGTGTGGTGCTTCAGAGCGGGCAGGTGGATCTCCTGGTTCAGGGCGTAGGGGTGGTGGATCGAGGTGCCGCCTTTCGGGATGGGCCCGTCGATGGGCAGAGGGGGTTTTTGAGTCTCTGGGTTGATGGGCGTGGAGGTGAGGGAGATGTCGCCGCCTTGGATCATGAACCCGGGGATGTACCGGTGGAAAGGGGTGTTGTTGTAGGCGCCGCTGGCGCTGAGAGCGAGGAAGTTCTATTTTCCCGGGGGAGTTAGTCTCGGGGGTGGGGAGGTGGTGCATGCTGTGCATGCTGGATGTGGTGGACGTACCTCTGCGGTTTTGGGGACGGCTTCGCAGAAGAGTTCGACTTTGAGGTCGCCGTGCGTGGTGTGGAGCTGGAGTTGTTAGTGGATGCGTAGTTAATGGGTCTAGATGCGCGGGAAGCTTACTGTTACAGACATGGTGGGTGGGAGTCTGTTCAATGCAGGAAAGCTGGGATGTTGCGGAGGAAGAAGAAGACAAGGAGAAAGCGCAGCGCTGTCTATCGGAAGTGGTTATCGGCGCCGCAGCTGATCGTCAATCTTGCGGTCACATGACATCTGCAATTGTTATCCAGGGCTGCTGTTCAAGCTTTGTCTCCAGTGTTTGCACGTTAAGTCCAGGTTGGTGTTGTGAGCATTGGTTGGGCTGTCTCTGGTGAATACTTCATTGGAAATAACTACTAGACTCAGTGGTCACTTCTGTTGCACTCCCGGTCACCCTCGACATCCACGCAACTGCATAATCATAATCAGTCATGAATAACAGACCAGTCGAGCAGGCGCTGGCAACCCTCCTGCCAACCCATGCGCAAGACTTACCCCCCGACCTCCTCAGCCTGGCCATATCTCTTGTTGCGCAGTCCCGCAGCCTCTCCTCTAGTCTGAAGCCCGATGAAGAGATCGCACGGCCCTATGCATGCGCGGAAATCGCCTGTAGGAGGTAAGTCAAGACAACCTGCCACAATCCCGCAATCCACATCAGTACTAAACCACAGCAACCAGATTATCACGCACGCTCAAACTCCCGAGCCTACTAGGCCACCCCCCTTGCCCCCCGCGCACATACAAGAAACTCTACGCCTTCCTCGACCGCTCCCTCTCCGGCGGCGCACCCTCCTCTGCCCCAGGAACACCCTCACGAACCCGCACCCCGACAAAGACCTCCCACCTCACCCAGACACCGTCCAAACTGCCCCCAACAACAGGGGCAGGGGGCCTGCAAAATACACCCACCAAGTCCACACCCCTGAAGCGGACCTTCGCCGCAGACACAACACCGACCACCAAAACAACACCGCGACACAAACCACACCCACCACAACCCGCGAAAAATGACCACCACCTCACCACGACCAAAATCCCCGACGCCCCCAACTGGACAATGTCCTCCATCCGCACCGTCTGCAAAACCCTCTCCACCCCCGCCCCCCGCATGAGCACCTGGTCCCGGCCGCCGATCTCCCGCACCCTGCCCCCGCATATCTTCGCGGGGGTTTCCTCGATTCTCTTTTTCGTGGCCGAGACGACGCGGTCCGCGGGCAAGCACGGCGAGGAGCTGGACGATGAGATGCTGGAGTTCCTGGAACCGGTTCTCACATCAGCTTCAGCCGGGGGCGAGGAGGCGGAGGAAGACTTGAAGGAGCTGATTAGCGCGTTGATCGTGGCGGTGTACTTTCTCGTCCTGGCGCGGAGACGGCAGGTGGCTGATAGCGATAGCCATGGCGATGGCGACGGCCACAGGAACAAGGACGGAGGTGCGGGTGCGGCGGACGCGCAAATCATGGATAAGAAGACCTTCACGGAGATGCGACAGACCGCACTCGTCAGTCTGGGGCTCCCGGCGACGGAGCGTCGGCACCGCGAAGATGTGGACCAGTGGATCGCGTTGATCATGGAGCAGGGATGGGCGCAAGGGCGGGAGTGGTTTGAGAATATTCCGCAGGCCGGGGAGGTGGATGGGGATGAGGAGTTTTTGTCGGATTATGGTGGTGGTGCGGAGGAGGAGGATGGCCTGACGGCTGGTGGCCAGCCGAGTCGGAAGAAACAGCGGCTGCACATTGGCAAGGAGACGAGGCGCGGGTTGTTGCCCGGGTTGGGGACGATGATGCAGGATCGCGTGGACTGGCTGAGTGAGGATCGCAGGGAGGAGTTTGCCGTCTGGAGGGCGGCGATTATGAAGCGGGTGGAGCAGTTGGAAGGGAAGGCTGGGCTGGCGTAACTGCTTGGGTGAGATGATGGAGATTGGAGATGGATCACTTCTTGAAATTATGATACCCATGGTGGAATTGAAATCACTGGTAGCTAGCAATAGACATAGACCAGACCATAAGCAAAGTCTAACTTGCCTCTTGCAACAGCTATTCTATGAAACACCTATAAAATAACACCTATGGATAAGCCCCATCGCAATGCCACGATATCTATCAATGCAGGATGTATTGTTCCCCAATCCAGCAACAGCAATAGACGATGGGAAATGACGTCTAAGCAACAAACTCCAGCAGCAAACCGGACTGAACAAAGGGTATAGGGTATTGTATCAACAGAACGCAAAACAGGCCAACGTCACTCGCTCTATTCTTCTTGTTCAGTACCAGATGCTGCGGGTGCGATGGTGCGGGATGGATTCCTGCCCCTCCTTCTCCAGCTCCTTCATCGTGTCGTAGAGGAAAAAATCGATCAGGATGGCGTTGATGCCCCGTGCCGACCTCTCTTTCACATCGTCATGGTTCGGAACCGTGTCGCTGAAATAGCTTTGGTTTTGGGGTTCCTTAGGTAAGGGCTGCGTGCTAGTCTTTGACGCCGGTGCCTGGTCTGGCTCGGTTTGTCGAATGGGTTTTGTCTTGACTTCGGGGTGGCGGCGCTCAATCTCGCGTTTGATCAACTCAACGCACCAGATACTAGCGCCGCGCAGCTCAGTCTCCCAGTTCGAGCCGCTGGGAATGAGCTTCAAATCGCGAATGTGACTTTCCAGTGGGGGAGAGTACATCAGACAACCGAGCTGGTGCAGCATTTGAGGAATCCGGTAGTCTGTTAATCCAGAAGGGTTAGGCCCAAGTATGTCAGACCAAGAGCTGGGGTTTAGACGAGACGGCTTTACCTGCGAACATGGTGATGGTGTCGATGTCGTGGAATTCACCAAAACCCTCGCCGTTGAAACAGGCCCACAGGTCCGCGACCAGGATTTGGGCCCTTTTGTAGATGCGCACTCTCCGCCCGTTGAAGGTGGTCTCATCCCGGAAGCAGGCGAAACTCTCCGTCACAAGGTTGACAAGGGCTGCAGCCGAGTAGTTGGCACTGTAGATGCAGTTCAAGAAGCTGCCTTCGTATTCCTGAAAAGAAAGCAGGTTAGTCTCGCTACTCGACGAAGCCCAGCATGTGGTCACCCTACCCTGCACAGCACTCGGCCGGCCTCTCGCAAGCACTGCAGCCGTTCCTCGAGCAACGGGATCTCTTCCTCGGTGGCAGACCGGAACACATGCTTGATGACCTCCTCGGTGCATTCCTCCTCGTTGGCCCAGAACTCCGGGGTTGTGATTGGAATATCTTCGTCCAAAGCCCGTTGTAGCGCCGCCACCAAGCTCCAATATCCTGTCCACTTCTTGTCCCGATACTCAATCGCGAAGCGCTTGTCGCTCGGAAGTTCCGACCAGAAACTGAAATTGAGAAGGTCCATGGTGAAGATGAAGTCGACAGTGCGCTCGTCCTTCGCTTTGGGATGTAGCTCGTGTTCGGCCCAGGTCTGCGTGGAGTACTCTTTCTTCTGCATCATCTGCCAGATGGTCTCGGCGGCCTCTTTCGTCTTGGCGGAGTTCAAAGCCACGTCGATGGCATTGTCGAAGATGTACTGTGCGTTCTGCAGGACCTTTGTCTCAGCCGTGCGCGGGTCGGGGGACCCTCCCAGTCCTAAGGTCTTGCGCAGGAGAGCAACCAACTCGGGATCGGCTTCGTCGTCAGACATGGCGGCTGAGCTGCTGGGTCGGATATTCTGTTGAAAGTGACGAGATGGACAATTGACGCACGGGTTGAGGGTTCTTGACGTGAGTCTCAAGTCTCGCGAGTAATTGAAGGATTGAGCAGAAACAAACGAAGAGAAAGAAGATCGCTGAGCACAGAATTGGTAGGCACTTGGAGGAAGAGGTTTACTCCACGGGAGACAGGCACCAACAATCAACGGTCTGTGGTTGACCCAAAAAGTGCGGCAATCGGGAAATGACCCGGTCCAAAGAGAGTCACGAAGTAAAGAGGCCAGACCCAGTGAGTGCAAAGAACCAAAGGAACTTCTCATGCAAACTCAATGCTCGCTAGAAAAGTCTTCTTGGACACTGTGAACAGACTGCCCCTGGGAAAGAGATATTTTCTCTTGTGAGATCCCCTCCCTATCGCTTATCGGCCACTTTTGGGGGGGCGATAAGACCAGATTACATAATCACATGGTGAATTCCTTCTGTTCTGCCTCGGTCCATGCTTGGTTCTTGTCTGAAGGACAACAGAGGCTGCAAAGGACGTTCGGGATTACAGTCAGCGGAGGTAGAGACCCTAGATCCAAGCGAAACCAGTTGCCCTGGTTGATTGGCCGGTGCCTACCCTCGTATGAGACATAGTGTCACAGTGGCAGAGACAAGCATTTGTCGCATGCCACGCGCAACGACTCTCGATCTACAGAGTAGTCCGCTGCAGAGTTGTCTGCTTGGTAATGAGAGTTTTGTGATGCACGAGGATTGGCTAGAACTGCTTGCGTGGCCGAAGCTCGCAACACAGATCGCACTCGAGACATCGCTATCCACTCGGAATAATGTGAAGCGGAGACCTCAGCTGGATCATGGCTGGGCCATGGCTTCACGATGTGCATAAACTTATTGCCGCTGGTACTGTTGCCATCAGCGGCCAATAGGGCTGGCCGAGGATGTGACGTTCCAGTTTGCTTTGCTGCACCCAACGTGGTAGACGTGAGGGATCGAGGATGTTGAACGGAGGGCCTTCCATCCATGCACTGGGCAGTACTTCCGTAGATACGCCGGGCCTAGATTCGGAGATCGAATGTGAGGGCCTTACAATGCGGTCGGGGATGCATCGACTTGTTAGTATCAATCAATTCAATCAATATAAATCCTGGGAACGTCAATCAGTTAGAAAAGCAAAAGTACCAGGCAAGCAGCCTCGTGTCGGTGCGACAAACAGGGAAATGCGATCGGGCCACGGACCGCCGGCTGCTGTTGCGCGGCCTGCACGGTTCATTCGTTGTTTTCCATAGAAGGCAACGCAGGAGACGGATTGCTGGATTTGACGATATGCTCTCTCTCCCCCGTCGCCTCCTATTTGAATCTTGTCCCTTGAAGCGATGGGTGGTGAAAGCGTGAAGCTGAAAGTCAAGTGAGAGAAGAGTGCAGCAGTGGTGGGATGGAAAGTGAGGGACGGAAGAGCTGCCGTCATTACCTCACACTCTCTCTTTCACTCTCTTTCTCTCCCTCGTCAACTTTCAACCTTCAACCTTCGCTCTCTAACTTCCTACACTTCTTTCATAACCCTTCTTTGATCTTCTAGCCTCCCATTTCTCCCCTCGCTCTCTTCCCCCCTTGTCAATCGTGTTCTCACTGCGCCGAATAAACCTCCTATCGGGCGATGCTTCCCTAGCTTTCATACTAAGAGCAACACCAATCGTTTCGGTCTTCCTCCGTCCACCGCATCCGCATCCGCATCCATGGCGCGCGATACTTATCACAGACGCTCACTGGGCACTCTCGCCAGACGGATCAAAGAGGTAACGTTTTTTCCCCTCTCATAGATGTTTCTGCGGCACACTAGTGTCTGTCTTACGAATACAATTGCTAATGTTACCGGAACAATCTAGTCGCGTGTACTCCTCGTCGGCGCTGGCGGCATTGGCTGCGAGTTGCTAAAGAACCTCCTCCTCTCCAACTTTGGCGAAATCCACATCATCGACCTCGACACCATTGACCTGAGCAATCTGAATCGCCAGTTTCTTTTCCGTTTCGAACACATCAAGAAATCTAAAGCATTGGTGCGTCACTCGACACCTTCTCTGCGAGCTCCCCGCGCGGCCCGGACGTCGCCGAATCCGCCTCCCTTGTATTACATGCCTAACCACAATCTGCCGCATATAGGTCGCCAAGGAGGTCGCACAAAAGTTCCAACCGAACGCCCGGCTCGAAGCCTACCATGCAAACATCAAGGACAGTCAGTTCAGCGTGGACTGGTTTGCCACTTTCGATATCGTCTTCAATGCGCTGGATAACCTCGAAGCTCGTCGTCATGTAAATCGCATGTGTCTGGCGGCGGACGTGCCTTTGATCGAGAGTGGAACAACCGGGTTCAACGGTCAAGTGCAGGTCATCAAGAAGGTGGGTGCTGTAATTGCCTGTTAATCACCATGGTGCTAATAGCGGGTAGGGTTTGACTGAATGCTACGACTGCACATCCAAAGAGATTCCGAAGTCGTTCCCTGTGTGTACTATCCGCAGCACCCCGAGCCAACCGATCCACTGCATTGTCTGGGCGAAGAGCTACCTTTTCCCGTGAGTCGCTGACTACACTACCAAGGACCTAGTGTTAAGCAGGGACTGACATCTTCAAGTGAGCTTTTTGGTATTAGTGATGAGGACTCCGGCGAATTCGATCATTCAGAAGATGCTGAGAATTGTGAGTTCTGACCGATTGGCCTCCGAGCTGCTCTAACATGTAGCAGCTGCGGAAATCGAAAACCTTCGCAAGGAAGCACAAGCTCTCAAGGAAATTCGCCAGTCGATGGGATCGGACGTATTCGCCAAAAAGGTCTTCGATAAGGTTTTCACTGAGGATATTGAGCGTCTGCGTGGAATGGAGGATATGTGGAAAACTCGTACCCCTCCAGAGCCTCTGAACTTTGAGAAGTTGAATGAGGAGTCGACCGAGGTTCCGACTACGATATCATGCAACGACCAGAAGGTCTGGTCTACCGGTGAGGATTTTGTGGTATTCAAGGACAGCCTGGATCGACTAAGCAAGCGCCTCAAACCGTTGCAAGAGGCCGCGAATGATGACACCAAGCCGATTCTTGTGTTTGACAAGGACGACGTTGATACGCTGGACTTTGTCACAGCTACGGCGAATCTTCGTGCAACAATCTTCAAAATCGATCCCAAGTCAAAATTCGATACCAAGCAGATGGCTGGTAACATTATCCCTGCCATCGCCACAACAAATGCCATGACTGCTAGTTTGTGTGTGCTTCAAGCCTTTAAGGTGATGAAAGGAGAGTACGACCAGGCCAAGATGGTCTTCCTCGAGCGGTCGGGCGCGCGCGCGATCAACTCTGATGCTCTGCAACCTCCCAATCCGAATTGCCCGGTTTGCTCCTCCGCGATTGCCCGGCTCAAAATCGACCCCAAGCGTGCGACAGTCAACGACCTCGTGGAGCAGATTCTTAAAATGAAGCTTGGATACGGCGAGGAGTTTTCACTCACCACAGAATCGGGTATTATCTACGACCCAGACTTGGAAGACAACCTGCCGAAGAAACTGTTGGACCTGGGCGTGAAAAATGCGAGCTTCATCACCGTTATCGACGATGAAGATGAGCCCCGCGTCAACCTCGAGCTTTGTGTGGTTGCTTCTGAAGATCACGGCGCCGCTGGACAAGACCCTATCACTATCGAGTCCGTTCCCGATCTTCCGCGTAAACCCAAAACACCAACTCCAGCGGCCTCCGAGCAGGTCAACGGCACATCAGAGCCGGCAGCCGCAAAGCTGAAGCGCAGCGCAGACGAGGCCGGATTGAGCAACGGAGACGACCGCGTCAAGCGGGTTGCGGGAGTGTCTGAGGCAAATGGCGTCGGGTCTAATCCTATTGTTCTGGATGAGAGTACAGGCGGTGCAATTCTGATTGATGATTGATGATACCTAGGCTGACTGTTTATCCCGTTGCACCGTGTGTTTCCCCAAATCTAGACTCCTGGCGCTCACTCGCATCTCGTGTTTCTTGAGGCATGTACCATTATTCCCACCCCAATCTATGGATTATACCTTCCGTAATCATAGACAGGGGAACTATGACCTGGAGTAGATACTAGGCCAAATATCCGACGCTACGGAGACAAGATAATCTAATACCATGACCTGCCTGATAATCTTACAGATAACCACCGTCCAGACCACGAAACAGCCGTCTACCCATTCATCCACCCAAACAGGGATTTAAACCGCACTCAACCCCCCGTCCAAATTCAACACGCAATTATTAGCATACTCATTTTCCGCCAGGAACACCGCCGCATCCGCCACTTCCTGCGGCAACCCGAACCGCCCAAGCGGAATACTCTGCTTGAGCCGGGTTGTCTCTCCTTCGGTGAAGTCTATAGCAGTGACCATTAGCCTCGTTGCATCGAGTCAAGCCCGAATCCTTAGCATGCAGCTCAGCGCACCCCACCATCTCTCATTTTCCCCCAGAAAAGAAAGAAAAAAGAACTTATACTCACCAGAAATCATCGGCGTCTCCACATACCCCGGCACAATCACATTCGCCCGCACTGGCACCGCCCCCGGCATCGACGCCACTGTTCCCGCCGCCTCGACGGCAACAGACCTCGTCAACCCCAGGATCCCGGCCTTGGAGGCCGCGTATGTCACAGCTCCCGTGCCGCCCTTGTGGGCGAGGAGGGAAGCGATGTTGATGATGCATTTGGAGGGTTGGGGTGCGTTGTTTCCTGCTGCGCTTGCCGCTGAGCCACCTGATACCCCCGAACCACCTGCTCCTGCATCTGCAGCTGCATCTGCTTCTGATTGCGTAGGAGTGTCAGTAGAACCCCGCCTCACCCGCACGCGGTTCCGCATCGCAGCCCGCAGAAAGGCCCTTGTCGTGAGGATCGCGCCTTGCAGGTTCGTGTCGAGGATTTGGGCGATGGTGCTCGGGGAGGACTTGGCGAGGAGAGAGGAGATGGAGAGGCCGGCCGCGTTTATGAGGATTGTGGGGTTGGTGGTTTGCTTGTATTTTGGTAATGGGTTAGTTTTGGGGGGAGGGTTGGGGTGGTGCTTGGGAGGATTTGAGAAGCATAGGCATATGGGAAGGAGGGAAAAAAAGGATGAACTAGAACTCACCATCACTTTCTCCAACTCGCGCGTCCAAGTACCTGCTGAGGCGATGTCACCAATTAACAGGCTGATGGTTGGGGAGTAGGGGAGGAGTTCGTGGTGCGGGGGTGAGGGGTCTGCGTCGGTTGCCTTGTAAGTGCTGGAGCTGCTGCTGGAACTGGCGCCCTCAAGTCTAGACGCTGCGTCAATCAAGCGCGAGTGGGATCGTCCGACCAGGATTAACTGGGAGACGCCTTCTTGGAGGAAGCGGTCGGCGATGGCGTAGCCGATGCCGGAAGAGGCGCCTGTGATGATGCATGAGCGGCCTTTGAGGCGGTTGGAGGGGGTGAATTGGGGGGTTTCAGTGCTGGAGGTGGAGGTGGAATATGCTCTTGGAGCATGGGTCAAGCTGGAGAGGAGGGTTGATGAAGGGGTGCTTCGGCGAGGTGCTGCGCACATGCGCACTGAGTAGTTTGGTCGCATTATTGCCAAAGTCCAGGACAGTAATCTGGTTTCGGTGATGGTCTAGTCTAATGCGAAGATATGGTATGGTATGGATCTAGATCCTAGTTAGCATGAGATTGTTCTATGGACCAGGTGCAGCAATCGGAACTCACGACGTCCCAAATAACGAGGGATAAGATACGCAGCAGATCTTCTGCGTATCAGTAAGCTATCCAAACAAAGCAAAGACCGAACTATGACCTATTCCTGGCGCGATGAAAGCGCAAAGAGTCACTAACTACGGAAGTATTCATCTCGGAATCCCGCCGATAGCCAGGAAAGCCAAGCAAGCACGGACCCCCACCGCCGCCAATTCCGCGGAGACTTTCACGGCGCGCCCCGGTCGAGGCACGGCACCAAAGCACCAAAAGCACCAAAAGCACCAAAGCACCCTCAATGCATCAGCCATCTATATAACCATCTCGACATCACCCAAACAACTCGAGTCCTTAGCCCCAGTCCCATACGAAAATCCGCACCCCCCTCAGTGTTACGCACCACAGAAAGAACAGCATGACCACCCCTCACGAATACGTCACCCTCGTCTCTGGCGACGGCTTCGAATTCGTCCTCCCGCGCTCAACCGCTTGCATCTCCAAGACGCTCTCCATGATGCTCGATCCCAACAGTGAGTACTCTACTCGTCGTCGCGCGCCTCCCTTACCTGCCGCGTGCGCTGCGTCTAGCGGTTCTGGTTCTGTGACTAACATCAAGAGGGGGCAGCAGGGTGGTGATGGAGGTGACGCCGGCGTCAGCGCTGGCCTGCCACTTCCGCCTCCTGCTTCTTCTTCTTCGGCAACTGTAGGCAAGTTCTCCGAAGCGTTGACCGGCCGCTGCGTGCTCGAGAATATCCCTGGCGTTGTGCTCGAGAAGGTCTGCGAGTATCTGTGCTACAACGAGAAGAATAAGAACCAGACCAATGTTCCCGACATGGAGATTCCGCCGGAGTTGTGTTTGGAGTTGTTGATGGCGGCGGATTATCTGGATGTTTGAGTCGCCTGGCTCCTGTTTCCCTTGTGGTGAGAAGCAGGTGAAATATGGTAGGTGGTGATGGTGGTGGTGGGGGGGTGGGAAGCCAAGTTGTCCGATTTGTGCTGGAATTTGCTTGCTGACGTGCTTGTGGCTACAGGTTTTTTTACCCTCCTCTATTGACGAATTTATGTGATAACGATACTGTGAACTACTTTTCCTTTCTCTGTTTGATTTGTGTACATGACATGGAGTTGCGGATTATGTCCATGCTTTTTGGCTGGGTCTGAGATATAGGCTATACAATAGAGTGGCGGCGTTGCTTGCAGGGCCTGTGTTGATATTACTGATATACCAAGCAATTTCTACAGTGGCGCATTCCCTCTCAGCCTGCCTCCGCCACCCTCCGGTCAGCACCGGAAGCCATCTGAGCATCTGCATCCGCTCTGTCAATAATAGACGGATGCCCTAAAGATGATGGCAGATTCACCTATATCCCCTGTTGCAGCCCCCATCCATCCATCTCTGGATCTTGGGGTCCGACGTGGAGAATTCCTCCCAACGGGGAGACATACATGCTCGCACCCAAGCATTGCAGGTAGCAGTAAACTTCTGTAAAGGCGATGGCTGACACAGATTCAACGCCCCTTCGGCTTCGGACGGTGTTGAATTTTATTCCCCAACGCCTTCTGTTTGTAAAGTTTCTCCTTGCCAAAGGCTGCCTCCGAGATCCGCAGGTAGCTCACAACGCCTTCGTCCACAACTGCCAGGATCACGTTCCGGTATCCGTGGCGCAGGCGCATGTACATCTGCCGGCTCATCTTCTCGCTCGAGGGCGGGTCCAAGGGGGTGCTTTCGAGCAGCGCCCCCAGCTGCGACATGGTGGGAACGGAGGTGTGCGCGCGGGCGTTCACCACGGCGATGCGGAAATCCGGGGCTGGAGGCGCAGACTTCTTGAACGGGGTCGAGGGTTTGTAGACGTGGAATACAACGCGGTAGGGCGCTTGCGCACGAGACCTCTCTGCTTTGGGAGTCGCAGTCGGGTCGTACCAGGGGATAATCGACAGTTTGCTATAGATGTCATCTAGCCACCACCATGTCAGCAAGATTGTGCGGGCCTAGCAGATCTCCACCGGAGAAAAACCACCTACCATAACTGCGGTGAAACCCAACTCCCGCAACAGGCCCCAACGCCGTATTCGTACTCGGGGGACAAAGCCAGTTAATGAACCTCGAGTAAATACCAACCAACCCAGCACCACCGCCCTGCTGTCTGGCATTCTCATTGCATGTCGACTCGTCATCGCCAGTCGTATCCTCCGCATCATCATCCCACCCCGGAGCCCTTGTGATCGTATACCCCAACCGGCGCAGACCCGTGTACACCGAGAACCGCTCACTATTCAGCCCGCCTCGAGATGCAAACGCCGCATACGCAGCCTGCAAACTCATCGGGATTCCCGAGTCTTCAACCCCATTCCCATCCATCTCCTCCTCGTCAAAACCGACCTCCGACCGCGGCCACCGGATATTCAAACTCCCTCGCTCCAGCATAAACAACGCCTCTTCCGGAAGCAGCCAGATGCGATTCCATCGGTCCGCCTGCCCGATCGTTTTGAAGAGATTGGACTTGGGGTTCGCGACGTAAACGCAGGCGTCGGGGTGGACGTTGCCTATCGTCGTGATTGTCGTGGGTGATGGTTCCGCAGGCGCAGGCCCTGACCCCTCCGCAATCGACTCTAGCCCCCCCACTGATGTAGTAGTTCGTTGCGGGGGAGGAGCCGGCCCGTCAGGCGCATACACCCCCACGATCTGGTTCTTGGGGTGGTGGATGCGCGGGTGCGAGAGGGCGTGGTGCATCGCCTGTCGCGAGGCGGAGAGGATATCGGCCTGGTATAAGGTCGGGTTCGGTTCGAAGTCCTTCTCGCCGCGTTTGGGGATGCTTGCTTGGGAGCCATCTGTTAGGCTGGCGTTGGGTTAGTGGGGTACCTCCCAGAGAAGTAGAGTGGCAGAACAAGAGATAGCGGTGCGGTGAAGCTCACAAGGATATGTTGCTTAGCATGCGGAAGTCCTGTGTCTCGTCGGAGAGGTCGATTTCGATGTGCGCCGACGCATCCTGCGAGGGCAGGTGGATGGCTGCTTCGTCGGCGTCAGCCATTATGAGTGGACTATCCGTTTGCGCGGGTGCATGCGCTGGGGATCTGTTGGGAGGGTGGTATGAGTAGCTTAGAGCTGGACCTCGAGATGGAGCTACTGGGGGGGTTTTTTTTGAGTCGGGGAAGGATATGCAGGTGGGCGGAAGCCGGCGATTGATACAGACGGATAAGGCGCCTGGTCGATAAGAAATTCTGCCGCGCGGGGCTTGCGCTGGCTTCAAGCATGCATCCACAAATCAAGTCCAGCAGTGTTGAAATCACTGAACAAAGAGCACTGGGCTGACAGCTCATGGCTTGAAGGATATAAGCACCGTCCAGCTGCTATCAAGACTACAGCAGCTCGCCAACTCGCTATTTCGCGACCCAACGCTGATCAAACCCGAACATCGCGACAAAGCAAAGCCAGAACCATGGAAGAGCCGACTGATTACAATGAACTCATAGCACAGGTAGGACCAGATTCAAATCTTTAACCCTCTGTATGGCTGCGCATTGACACCCCCATGTTAGATATCTGTAAATCTCAGAAACGCGCTCAACACATTCGGTGCCTCGTCTCCCCAGTTTCAGAATGTCCTGATTATCCTCAAAGACTGTCTGCGCGAGATGGATGAGAAAGCGCGGAACTCGAACTCCGTGGATCCTGATATGCTGGACGTCGCAATGAGCTTTTTGTCGCTCGAATAATCAACCACTCATTTTCAGAAAAATGCTAGCATCTACATCCGTTGGAGCGGTATATCCCTGATCCAACAATCGCCTGCTTCATGTTGCACTGATAGCATGCATCCTGTTTCTAGACCTTAGCGAGCCTCTTCAGATACATCTTACATATTATATTGAGCTTACACCACTAGATGAGACTGTATGAGCGGAACGCGAAAAAGAAACAGGGCCAGGCGAATTCCTCTCTACCATCGACCCCTGGCAAGCGAAGCAAAGTCACCCTGAACACCTGGTTTTGTCCTGGCCAACCGCCAATGAATCCACACATAGCGACCATGAAATTTATGCAACAAAAACTCCGTCGCCCATGCATTCGTAATACGTGTCCATGCTTCGTGCAGAAACTGCAGGCATGCTGAATCGACAATCGAAGAGAAAGAAGAATTGGAAGGAAAGTTCTTGAGGATCCTGGCCACCTCTGTGGCACGAGTGATCTTCTGACCGGTACTGAATCGGGAGAGACATCGACAGCGGTCGATCCTTTGAGATAAGCCCGAGGGGCCCTTAGTCAATTAAAGGCTTGTGCTTGCCTCCAACTATAGCCACCCCAAGATGGCGGAGAGCGTTCGGATCGTTCGGCCGTACGATGGAGGGCAGAGGCAGCATGGGGTTATCCGGGTTCACATGAACTGCGTCCCGGGCGGCCTGCTCTATAGCCTCCATCTCCTCCTTGCATCCTGCATGGTCTAGCGGGCAAACAACTATCGGCTGTCGAATGGTGATGTCTCTTGCAGATGCCAAGTGGGCCTGTAAAGTCTCGTCAGCGTCCCCAGTCCCACATCAGACAATTCCCAGGTTGACTATACCTTGACTGTCAGATAGTACTCGATCTTGTACAGACTTCCCGTGGTGGTGAACCCGCTGACTGCATATGTGGGAAAGCCCGGCTTGCTCCTAGGGAGTATTCCTTCAGAATCCCGCATATCTTTGGCCGGGAAGACCAAGCCAAGATTCGTCAAAAAGCCCGACGGTGGTAGTTTGACACCAATCGGTTCTGTTCTTTTGGTCAAAGTCTTGACCTTGCGCTGCGGCTCATCGCCCTCGTGGTTGTATATAATCTCCTCATCGATACCAATGGTAATCTTATTTATAGTGACTTTCCGTGCCTTACTAATCCAGTCCGGGTTCGGTGACAGTTTGACGTAGACGCTCACTGGATCCAGAGGCCCGTAAGACCACCGAGGCAAGGATATACCTAATGTAACCAGATGATCCGACACTCTCTCGGCCGACTCGGGGCGATTGTACATGCCAAACGTGGATAGAGTATCGTACCGTTGTATTGGGACGGGAAACGTGTATTTGCGCTGTTCCGAGGGCCCTTGTTGAACGGCCACCACAATCTCATAGTATGTCTCTGCCGTGCGACTAGGAAGTTGCAGGCTGGCGGGAGGGACGCGCCTCGAAGCATCTGCTCCGCCCCGCCCGAACGGAATGAAGAGAACAAAAGGCAGGTCCATCGAGATGACCTCCTCGGACTCTCGACCGGCAGGGCAGCGGAAAAGCAGCATCTCCTTGCCCACGATATCCGTGATCTCCTTCCTAGGTGGCGCAAGGTGCTTCTTGGTCACGGAATCCGCCGAGGGATGTATTGTCTCGCGACGATGAAGGGATATTGTAACGAGGGATACACTGACAGGGAGGGAAATGCCAGTGCTGGGCCTGATCTCGACTTTACCTTCAATACGTGGCTTGTACCGGTCAGCGATCAATTTGAGACCCAAAAACAGCGAGGGTCTGGCTCACCATTGTGGCAGAAATGCCAGGATATCCGATCAAGAAATTGCCATTTGGCGGGCCCGACACTCGCACGAAGGCGGGCTTGCTCATAGCGATGCACCCGCACCACCATGGGCACGCGGCGGTCGGGAGGAATGCGCTCGGGGGTTGCTGCGTTGGGTGGGCGACCTCGAAGTCTCAAAATAAATTGATCCCCGCATAGAGATCAAATCCAGCGACCGTCCCTGGTAGATCGCGCTGCGCCGGAAGAGTCCTTGAAGGGCGCAGATGGGGGGTGTTCCGTCCTTCGTTGCTATGCAGGACTAGCTCGGGTTGGAGTGCGGATCAAGGCAGGCTGGACAAGGGCGGGTACACTGCTGCTTGCGAGCTTGAACTGGGATTGTTGCTAATCTCCGGCGTAAAGGCGCACAGATCTAAGACTGTTAAGAAACTGAACCCGGGAAATAAGGTGAGGCGGCTATGGGAGGAAAGGGGTGAAACGATAATGCCAAAGAAGCGAGAGTTGTTGTACAAGCGCCGATGTGGGGAGGGGAGAAGGTGATGATGATGATGATGAATTGGGGGGGGAAAAGTGGTTGGTTTCAGTTGCAGCGGCGGCTAACAAGAACTAACTAGCCAAATTCCATCCAGTGTCCACCTTTAAGTTGCTCGAGGCACTTTCTGCCGTCATCGATCCGCAGCGGGAATACGAGCAAGCAATTTATTTACATGCAGTCGCATTCCACGCAGTACACTGTATACTTAAGTTGCTTATGAGGTTCCGCTCTCCAGAACTTAATCGATGGTGATATCGCACCTGACACCCAAGTTTGTTTTAGCAGTTTGGCCACTGGCATTGTTCTTCAAACAAGGCGCCGACTCCAACAAGAGCTGTACCTGAACCAAGTATACTGGGTTCTTCGTATCAGCCTCCTCGTGGCTGACATAGGTTCGCTACAATAGGTTTTGAGTTACTTCTTCTCAGCCGAACAAAAAGATTCCATGTTACTCGCAATTGCATGGCCTAAGGCGGCAGCATTCGAGATACTCCAGCCTACTCACAATACATGGCTCACGTTCATACCTCAGCTGAAGCTGACTCCCAGCCGGTAACTCGTAGTTCCTTATTGTTAGACATGATGAAGCATTGCAGAGAAGATAATCCTGGAATTCGGCTCCACAAGCCTGTCTCAGACTGACAGCTCTGTCAGGATGTTTAGAGTCAGCAACCCTGTCAACCTCAAATCCTTCATGCGTCTCCTCAAGTACATTCACGTTACGATACGGGTACTCCGTACTCCGCAGGCGACGGGCAAAGGGTGGTCGTTCCAGGATCACATGTGCCAGAAATGTACGGCCAGTCCGAATCAATATCCCTCTCGAAGGTGTGTACCGGGCCATCGGTTCCCGCTAGTGATGCATTTTGGCTCTTATCGCACAACCTGCGCAGTGACGGGAGGCTCGTTGACAGAGAGATACTCGTATTCAACTTCACCAAAACTGACGCAACGTATAAACTTGTTGTTTCGCTGGAGGGCTTCTGGAGTCAAGCTTAGAACCAAGCTTTGCGCTGTGTCTGTTCGTGGCTCCCATCAGTGGCGGTCGATCCTGCTCAGTAGGGCTGCCCTTTTTAGAACTCCTTTTAGCATAGGACGAAGTCATTTCGCAGCTTGTTCGATCACTCTTGAAATTGAGATGCTCATCGGTCTCGTATCGCGAGGCGGCTGGTGGGACCAAATGTTTCAATATGATTTCTCGTCAAAGATATGGAGTCTGAAGGGCACTTCGATGGACCCAGTCCCCTGATAAATGCACAGTATCATTCGAAGACCTTGAAGAGGTGTTCATCTGAAGAACCTTGTCATGATGTCAATAGTTACCTTACTCACCACCAGGTTGCAGGTCGAACAATGAAAGCTTGATCCCCCAGCGTGTCTCTGATAAGCTGCCTGTCGAAGAAACTGTTATCATTTTGATCAAATAGGCGAACAGCACTCGGTAGTTGACAGTTAAGAGTCTAGTAGAGACCTCGCTCATGCAGGAAGTGAATGTCGCTGCTTGCGGGCGGCGCTGTACCAATATAACCCTTTTGGGCGGATCCCGCGGTTGCCATGTGCGACAAGCACAATGACATCGTCTCCCCCACAGACCCTTCCTGCAGGCCTTTCGCTGGTCGAACGCTTATCACCAGCCTCGATCTTAGTGCCTTAGCTTACAGTTCCTCGCAACTCAGTTAACTAGTTATTGACCCTCACCTTCCACCAGCAGATTCTTATCGTCAAGCTCAAATCTCAACATGCCTCCTGCTCGTCGTCGAGGAGGCAACACTGCCGCCAGCCGCTCCGGCCAGTCCACCTTGTCTTTTGGCTCCAAATCAAGAGTTACCAAGCCATCTGCGGCTCCCGCGACCCGGTCTCAGAAAGCAAAGGATCTCGAACCGGTCGTCACTTCTCTTCCCGAGAAACAGTCCATTCACAGTGCCTCAGAACCAGAGGAGTCGCGAGAAAGCTCCACGCAACCCGAGCAGCCTCATGTGGCAGAGCTTGCCGTGAGACAACAAGCTCAGGCGGAGATCGAGCAGCCGGTATCAGAGGAAGATAAAAGGGCCAGCAAGATCACCGAACGGGAGTTAACGAATTACTGGAAGCAAGAAGAAGCGAAAATGCGGGGGCCTCGAGGTAGGAATTCAGGATCAAGGGTGGTTGATTTAAGAGCTGATCAAACCGTCTATTGGAACAGTACACCAGGACGACCTTACAACGCATGAGAAGATCCTGCGGCACTTCGACCTTTCTAGTCAATACGGGGTACGTTGGCTCCCCCGCGCGCCTGCTGGGCTGTTCGCGTACCTATCTCGTCACGATTGGCGACTAACCACTTCGTGTAGCCTTGCATTGGGATCGCCCGGCTCAGACGCTGGAGGCGGGCTAACATGCTCAATCTCAACCCACCGATTGAGGTTCTTGCTGTGCTTTTGAAAGATAGCGGTGACGCCAAGCAAAGAGCCTATATCGACGTGTTACTGTCGTGATTGACAAGTACTTGTACATGATATGTTGGTTACAACGAGAATTTGGAGTATGGTTTGGTATTTAGGACGGCGTTTCGGCATGCCACGCATACCCTTCTGTTCATTATGGTGGAATGATTATATATGCGTGAATCAAATTTCCGTTTTACAGTGACACCTCGGCCTTGAAGAGTGGTTGGAACCGTTTGTGAATGGCCCTAGCCCCTAACGCCATGCTATGGTGCCATGGTAATTCACACTTTCCGAGCATTTCCTGTCAAACAGCTTGTGCCTTAGGATCCTTCTAGTTTCTCTTGCCATCTCCTGTCCAATGAACCTGCTCGGTGTCGACAGCCGCGTAAGATGGTCACACAGTAGGCAGGACCTGTCATACCCACCCATCCTTTTTGAATGATCCGTTCGTTGCACGTCATGAGAGTTAAGCCTGTATCAGTGACCCGATGGCTGACACTATTCAGGCGGTTGGGTATGTCTCACATACTGGCTACTAGGTGCTACTCCACGACGAACGCTTCTTCGTCTGTCATGTTGCAGAGCCGTTGACATTGTCATGGAGACGTTGACTACTCGCGTCTGTAGTCCACACCACAAGTAGATACAAGTAGCACGACTGATCAATACGCAACGAACCTCTCAGGGCTACTGTGAGGCTTAAGCTCAACAGCAATCCTACCACGTTAAGACTATCCATAGCAACCTTAAGATCGACACAGTTACCACGTCTCCCTGGCTGAATGCGACGGTTACACGTCACTCCTGACAAGCATATATGGTATGGACGCATCCTGCTCATGCTTTACAGGAACGTAGGGCCGCCTGAACCAATGAGCCCAGCTTGGGGGAGACTGGTTACGCACAGCTAGAGATTGCGTTTGCCAGGAGGCATTTCTCCTCGCCAATTACCCTCTCGTGCATCACATCGGAACGTATGTCCGCAAGTTTCAGGGGAATGCGATGCACTCTAATAGGCTCAAAATCGTGTCCACACCACCTGGTGTACTTTGGGTGAGCACCATTGTGTGTATTTATAGAAATTTCAGACCACCATGTGATGTGCTTTCCAAGGCTCTGTGTGAGGTGAGCTCATTAGCTTATAAGAGGGAGCAGTTGTCCCGAGGAGATTTCGCCTCCGTCTCGTTGTATATCTTCAGCAACCATCACTCGTTTGGCTTCTCTTTTGCACACTCCTTTGAACTTCAGTCTCTGCAGCTGCTGCCTCCCGGGTCTATCGTTTTCCACACAGACAACAAATTGCTCGCCATGATGTATTACCACCGTGCACTGATTCTCTTGCTTACCAGCAGTCTTGCCAGTGCACAGCTTCCTCCTAACATTCCACAGTGCTCTGTACGTGGTCGAGTACACTACACAAATACTCAGACAAAAAGGAGCCAGGACTAACGAAATCAGTTGAACTGCTTCATCACCGCGTTCCAGAGCGACGGATGCTCGAACCTTCTAGACTTCGCCTGTCATTGCGCGAAGCCAGAGGTAGTGCAGAAAGTGACTCCGTGTGTGCAAAAGGCGTGCAGTGCTGCTGATCAGAGCGGTATGCCCTCTTTACTTTGTCTCTTTCTCTTGCTCTTCCAATTCTTTTGCCTGGCTAGCCACACCCACAACGGTCGACCCTTGACTGATCAGCAACCAACCTTTCCAGTCGTGCGCAGCGTGGTCATTCAACAATGTTCCGCAGCCGGCCACCCCATAACGCTACCCCCGGCCGCTGGCGTCGACACCTCCACCACCCAGCCGCAGCCCACTGTCCCCAGCACAAGCAGCACCACCCAGCCTGAACCTCAACCCACCAGCACCGCCGCCATGAGCCTCCCCACCATCTCGTCAGCCGGCACGCCCTCTACACCCCAGTCGACGCCTGGACCTGCAGCCTCTTCGACCGCATCCCGGGCCGCCTCCTCGTCCCTCATCCAAGGTTCGAGTACTCCGGGGGCATCGTCCTCATCCCACGCCGCCTCCCCTAGCACCCCGCTCGCCACCGGCGTTGGCTCTCACGCTGAAGCAAACGTGCTAGGCGCTGCTCTTGCGGCTGCTGCGGCTGTTCTCCTGTGAAGTGGTGTGGTTAGGTGCCGGTGTGGTGCCCGGGATGGCATACAAACCAATGAACCACACGGGTAGAATGGGTACGGCACGACGACCATAACCAAGAAACAGGGGATCATGTCGGTAAAATGACTATCCAGCTGAGTGCGTAGTTTTACGCGTGCTGCTTTTGTTGCTTCGTTTCTCCCTGCTTCGGCAGTTTGATCTTCTTTATTTACCTGTTCTTTTTAAAAAATCCAGCCTGATGGGAATTTGAGTTTGCGGGTTCTTTTGCACATTCGTAAATTGTATCTGGCTCTTGGCCAGTGTAATTCATTCCCTGTGAGCTTGTAGCTACATGAGAGTATTCTTTTTTTTTTTTTTTTTTTTTTTTTGCTTTCGAGATGATCGAGATAACGAGGAAATGACCCGACAGATGAAATGATCTGAAATCAGAGTAAGACAGCAGACATGCTTTTCACCAAGTGAGGCTGATATGAACAAAGCATTTCGCCAAATGAGGCCAGACTGAGAGACGCAAGAAGCACCAGAGACAGGTAAGGTAGATAGTCCAAGGGCATGCATGCACCACCCAAACGACGTCTAGTGTAGTGTAGTGTAGTGTAGTGTATGGAACCAGCGAAGCATAGACCAACGCCCAAGGAACAAATCCACCGGAGAAGGACTGAACCAAACAGCACCTCACTCAGTCACTTACACCTCACCTCACCACCACCAACACAGGTGAACTGCAACGCAACTGCATCTACACCCCACGAGAAGCAACAGCAGCAGAAGCAGCAGCAGAAGGACGAGACAGCCCCTGCCAAGGCAGCTTGACCTTCTCCCCCCTGTCCGCCGCATACGCCTCTTCATCCTCTTCCTCATCCGACCAGTCACTGAACTCCGCCCGATCGGTCGAGTTATCCGACTGATCAGCCTCGTAGGCCCGGTCAGCGGCGTCTTCTGTGATCGCCGGCTGAAGTGGGGCTGACAGGCTCGGGTGCGCCGCCACCATATCGATGTAGGGGGCGCGCCGGGCCAGCGGACGCGGGTTGTCGGGCCGGGCGTACGCGCTGTAGAAGCTGCGGATCTGAGGCGGGTTGTCGAAGGTGAAGTCGGAGCTTGGGGCTTCGCTCTTGCTCTCGCTCTCGCTCTCGCTGCTGGAGGAGTCGTAGGGTTTGATGGCTGCGCGGCGCACTTTGGATTTGCTGGGGTTGTGCTTGCGCTTGCGAGGGGAGGAGGCGGAGGCAGCGGCAGGGGTGGAGGTGGAAGGGGCGGGAGCGGCAGCGGGAATGGGAGTTGGGCCCGGGTGCACGCCAGTGAAGCCGGGGCGGACTTCGGGGCGGCCGAGGTGGGTGTAGGTTGGGCGGTTGCGGAAGGGGGTGCGGGAAATGATGCGGGTGTTGTCTTTGTTGCTGTTAGTTTGTGTTGATCTGAGAACGAGGGGTCGAGGTTCTCTGGAAAGGAAAGGGGAGGGTTGTGATGGATGTGGGATGTGCTTCATTCAACACAACTCCCAAGAGAATGACTTACGACCATGAATCCGAGCCTCAGAGTCGCTGGAGCTATTGCTGTGGACATTCTCCGAGATATCGCCAGACACAGACTCGTCCACAGACATAAAGGAGGGCTGGCCGTCAAAGGGGCTGCCGCTCTCGCTCGGGGACTCCGTCTCCTCCAGGGTCATCTCCTCGTCCGTTCTGTCAATGATAGTGTCCCACAGACGCATTCTCTGGGGGCGGCGGACAACTTGCGGGTTGAGAGTCTGCGGCTCCTCCTCGTCAAACAGCTCAGACGAAGACGAATAGGCCGACATCATCGTGTCCACGTCGGAGGCGTAGCCGTCGGTCTCGTAGGCAGAGTAGAGGGAGTTGGTGGGAGACGGAGTGTATGGACGCCCAAAGAGAAATGAATATAAGCACATCGTGACGTCTTGTCGCACGACCGTATCGTGTAGTGGTGATATGGCGTATAAATCGAAACAGATTTCACATACCAAATCACTCGCAGACGCCTGTCTGTTCAGACCGTGTTACTGATGAGCGCTGCACTCTCTTATATTGGCTTGTGCAATGGCGATACCTCAGTATTTAGGGAGAGAGTCCCTTTCGGTAGTTGAATCAGAGACAGTATTGTTTTAGTTAGCACGTCAGACGCACGAGTGCAATCCTAGAAGCTAGGCAGGTGGTAGTGAATGAGAGGATCAGGTAGAACGGGAGAGGGAGGGAAACGACCGAGTATACTGCCGTGAGTATATGAACACCATCTTGTGTTGTTGAAGGCGGTGAATTCCAGATTCGAAGTCTTTCATCAATCCAATGAGATTCACATAAGTAGCGCATTCGTTGTTCGTCGATGTGATGTGCACCCTGTTGCCTGTAGACCCTACCCTGGATAGAGCCCCTGGAAAAGCATCCTTCAACCACCTTACTATGCCGATTCAACATATTGCAAACAATACACACAAAATAGCTAGATGTATCAATGTTATATTCGTATTCTAGCACGTATAGTTGAGCACAAGACAGATACTGCTCGACGCGATTGCACCATTGATTCTGGTACATAGAACACGAAATGACTGGAACCATGCGCCGTGATAAAGGTAACCTAGAGCGGAAATAGTTACAGAGAAGGCTCAGAATTAGAGAGCTCATTGGCACGTGTTCAAAGGAAATTACTGAAGACATAGATGGAGAGACAAACCTGACCGACCACCCTATGGAACCCATAATCGAACAAAACCCCCGACTTCCCGACGACAAGTCACGCAGCTTCCAAAGTTGTTCATCGCCAGACTCACACGACAATCCTCGCAAATGCACAAGCACCGGCAAGGCCATGTTATAATTGACCGTGGGCTGGTCTGGCAGATAACACAGGGCGGCCCGCTGGGACCAAGGCCGGATGCTCCCGACTCCCACGTCTGCTCGCTGGATCTGGTCTTGTTCAGTGTTTCGGATCTCTGAGAAAGAATGAGCTTCTCTAGAATCTCGGTCTCCTCTTCTGGTGTTGGCTTTCGCTTCTCGTCGCCGAGGCCCTGCTGCCCTAGCTGCGAGAAACGTGAGGTAAGCAGAACTCGAGCCCTGTCGCGCTCAACCTGTTTCTGGTATTGACGACGAGTCATAATCCGACCTTCACGACCTGCAGCAAGGTGAGCGGCAAGTATACGAGCCTCCTGTCTGCTTTCCTGATCGCGAGGGTCTAGTAGACGGGCAAAGGCGCCAAGGTCGACCAGTGATTCCTGCACCGGAGTGTCTTCGCGAGACGAACGGCCTGGATAAGGATCTTCTTGAGTAGGAGTCCGGCGGCCATCGGATTCGCAATCGTCCCATTCGGATTCGCTGGTCGTTGCCATCGACACGACGCTTGTCGTATCATCCCAATCCTCAACAGAAGGCGCATAATCGGGGCTCTGATCTTGATTGCCCCAGGCACCTCCAGATCTCCACCAGTCATAAAGCTTATCGTCAAGCCGTCGTTCGTCCGACTCCCCCCAAGGGGCAGCATCAATGCGCTCTCGCCTACGCATCTCGTTTTCAACATCGAAATCGGCATTGGCAGGTACCTTGAGCACGCCATCCTCCGAGAGGACCCAGAAGTCTAATTTCTCGAGATTGTTCTTCCCTCCTCGTTGTTTCTTTTTCTGCTGAGCCCTGACCAGAGATTTCAGCCACTGCGGCCGCCTGCTGATGCCGAGTTTGCTCAGAATTTTGTCAAATCCATAAGCAGTCCATCTGAGTAGGAAATAGAAAATGGCTCGAAAGAAAGCGAACGATTGATAGCACCGCACAACACCCCGGAACGCGCCAACGCCCTCGGATTCATCGTGGGCTCTCGCGGACTGCGCGACGGTGGTCTCAATCTTCTTCTCCCGTGCATAACCGGATTCCCATTCCCACTCGGCAGTGGCTGCCATTTCAAGCTCTAGCAACTCTTCATTCTTCTGGAGGTCCCCGTACCCAAAGTTGCGGCTCTCGCCACCCGAGTATTTGCGCTGCAGAAGTTCGATCTCAGCAAGCCTATCTCTCTCCAGCCAGGTCATCCTTTGCGCAACTACTCCTCGTCCTTCATTCAAAAAGACAGCCTGTCTAGCAGCAGTCAAGGCGCCATAGCCAACCCGTAATGAGGTTGTGTAAAAGTCGTCGTGCCTGTTGAACCGTATGCTCTGGATTTGATTGGCACCCTGCATATTCTCGTGCGCCAGGGAGAACCTTTCCCTCAAAGATAGGTTCTGAGGTGTACCCGCAGGGAGTGAAAAAGCAGTGATCACGAGAGCCAAGGCGTAGATAAAGACACAAACGAATATTCCCAGCAGAATGAATAGATGGGGCACGAAGCCAACAAGACAGACTGTTGGTATTCTGAAAACCAGGCTTTCAGTGCCAGACGCCGTGCCACCAAATGTGCCCCATGCAATGGCAGACATGAAGCAAATCCCCCAGAATGTCGTGTTCACAAGGCGATATTGACTTTGTTTTCCAAAGACATCGAGCAGATTAGAAGTCAAACTGTTACAGCAGGAGATCAGGGTGATCAGCAGCAACTCGGGAGAGACGTTCATGCGCTCCAAAGCTTGTTGTTTGCTCAGTGACTGAAGGACGGAGGAGCCGCTTTCCCCTTTGATTTCTTTCCCTGTGCTCGTCTTCCGCAGCCCAAAGATCCCCAGGCCAAGTGATTGACTTATTGTAGATTCTGCTTCCGCGAAGGCGAGCGAGTGTTCAAAGATGGACATGCCTGCCTCTGTAACGACAGAGCGGCCTTGCAACGCGCAGCAAAGAGTTTCCACAAAGTGACTTATACACAGCCGAAGGAAGGCCGGCCAAAGTAAACGGAAGGAGCCGTATGATATGTCCGAAGCGTTGACCGGGCGAGCCATATGTACTGCACTGCAAGACTGCTCATCTGTTTCCCATGGCAGAAGGGCTGAACTAAAAGTATAGAGAAAGCCGCCATTTCCGGCATAATCGAATAGCATTCGCTTATTCGGCTTTCCGTATCGAATAGCTGAATAGTCGGGAGATGTCTGACATCGAAGCGCACGAAGCAGGGCATGTATTTGAGCGACGAAGAGGACAATGGGTATTATGCGTAAGGCGAATCTCCTGCTCCAGTCCAGTTGAAGCCGCCGTCGGGTGGATGCATATATTGTGATCCTATTTAGGATAAGTGACTTGGGGAAATTAGCTGGATTGATCCGAACGCGACCATAACGGACGAAGTGCCGGTGTACTCACTACTGCGAAACAAACCAGTGACCACCGACCAGTCAAGTACGAAAAGAACCCACTGAACTTCACAATGGCTTGTACAAAGTCGGAAAAGTGGCTAGAGTCGGCTTGTCCCGCAGTGTCTGCTAGGCTCTCTCCGACCACTTCCGCCGCGGCCTGCGTCGCGAAAAGCACTGTATCACCTTCTGAACCCGTAGCCCGGGCTGAGCCCCATATTTGTGTCGCCATCTCTTGAAGACCAGCCATCCTAGCAATTTGTTTGGGCAATATAGAGAAGGCAAAGGTTTCTGCTTTGGAAAGACTCCGAAGCGGTAAAGAAAGGAGCTCGCGCGGCGAAGTAGACAATAAGGATGTGGCGGTGATGGGAGGAGACGTGTTCAGGTGTTGTGCAGAAGTTATTGATGCTGTGACCGCTGATGTGGTTTCAGAGAGTGTCGACATCTTTCGAAATGTTGAATAGTAATACGCAGGCAGATTGCGAAGTGGGTTCGCAGCTATGTTGTCAACGGTGAGCATGCGTGAGCGGGGGAGAATGCCCACGCTTACGGCGTTCAAGGGGAAGAGATAAGACAAAACACAGAACAAGAAGAGATATCAGGAATCATTAGATTGGCCTCAAGAAGTGACAAGAGCGGAGGATTGGCCTGGAGTCATCATTTGCTGTGACTCTAAAGCATAGCAGGACCCCAGGCAATGATGAGATAGTAGTAGTAGTAGTTATAGCGTTTCGACAGTTACTACGTGGACAGGCCAAACCATCTGGTTCCGCCGCCGCCGCGGTCCAACATCCGCCACTAACCCGATTCAGTTCAGCCCACATGTCACTCAATGACACCAGGGATTGTCCGGAGTGAATGTTGTACTGGTAGATCTACGTTCAGGTTTTATTTTCCATAATGTAAGTCTGGCGCAGTTCTTATACTGTCAAAACATGATCATCTCGACGAATACACGTAGGGTGGTGTCCTTACTGAAGAGTGACTCCGAATTACTTAGTTCAATAATTCCTCTAAAGTAGACTCGGTAGAGGATGAGATATTCTTCAAGCTAGCACGGCTCATCAGCAGTACTACGGTGCAGTCGCAGAAACAGGGATCGCAATACTGGCTTGGACATACTCCGTATGCTCAAACAAGGCTTCTGATGATCAACACTATCATCATAAAGTACTCCACAGTTCGTTGACTGGATTGCCGTGAATCAACTATTTTCTGTTCCCCACAAGAGACTAATCCAGCCGGGTATACTATACGAATACGAAGACAGCTTCGACCATAGACCCTTTTTGGAGTATCCAAACCTTGTTGACCTCAGCTCCATTTATAAGTTCATCCATTTCCACAAAGCTCGGAAAGATGGCCTTTTATCAATTTGATTTCCCCCTGGGTGTTTTTCACCGTACAGAAGTCTGTTGGAGAATATTTGCATGGCTTGAGCATACCTGACGGACATGGTTTGCCGCCGTACTCCCTCTACCCCGACGGCACCGACAAAGGGTTGGCTGGGGAAACAGCGGACGTTCAGCGTGCGTTCTTGCAGAACATTTCCTAATTTCAATGGCTTGCTGGCATATGACTTACTTAGTCAAAGCCGTTGGACGCATCAACGTCGATCTCGACTCCGTGTTTGCAAGAACCCTCGCCCAGATCATCGAGGCTCAACAATAGGACATTCACACCCGCCACCAGACTACTTCGACGGATATGCAGAGTAGGTGACCTGCGATATTTCGCTGAGTATTGTGATCCAGATAGTGGGTAGCTGCGGAGACGCTCAACCGTTCATTGCGCTGGGGAAACGAGTTGCAGACATTTGGGCACCGCGTTGGCATTGCAACCCACAACATATTCAGGATGGAATTCTTCCCAATTGGGGGTAATGAGCCGATTTGATGGTGTTGGTCATAAACCCCGGGTTAATTTCGCAAATGAAGAGCTTACGTGTCGGCGAGGTGCAGAAGTAGCGAACTATGGTAGCGGAGATACTCGATGGCTGCTGGAGATCATGTATCGACGATGATTCAGTGACTCGCAATTTAGCCAATCTTTCTGGTATGGTAGCCCGTGCTGGTGCTGGTGTCCGACCAATCCCATACTCTCGCCTCAACTCGCAGAACTTAGCAAATGCCATGCGTTTTTGCCTTACAACACAAGCCGCAACAGCAGCTCAACAGATTGCCGCCAAGATGAGAAATGAGTCCGGCGTCGCTGCGGCTGTAAAATCTTTCCATCGCCACCTGCCCCTAAATCGAATGCGATTCCATGTGATGCCTAATCGAGCAGCAGTATGGACGTGTGTCAAGTCTAACAGAAAAATCAACCTTTCAAAGCCAGCGGCCAAAATCCTGATTGAAAAGCCCATGATTGATGTGAAAGAGATAAGAAGGTCTGTACTTGCTCCGCACACAGCTCATGGACCTCAAGACAGCTTTTTAAGAAGACGCATGCGTACTGACGTCCTCTTGAATCAGCCTCGAGGTCAATTCAATCTTCATTGAAAATCGTCGCTGGGATCCCCTTACTGGCTTGATATCTGCCTCAACAAGTACTGGATACGACATGCTCAAATCAGGTGGTGGAATGCTCTACAAGCCATACAGGGAATACAACCGCAGCCGCTCTCCAAGGCCCCCGGCAGGCTCTTCGGACCGCGATATGTCACTCGCTACGAGCTCAATAGTGTCGGCAAGCCGCACAGGTACCAATGAAAACACTTTCAAGTTTCCTGCAGACAATCAGAAAAGCGGGGACGGGCAAATGAGGTCGTTGGTCACTGCAGGCAACATGGCCGGAGCCACATTAAAGAGTTTGGCAAATTTACCGGTTCTTACTTCAAAGGCGTAGTGGTGGAGATCCCGCACGCCGCTGCAGATGGTTCCCAACAGATTCCTCGGTTATACTGGGCATAACCTAAGAACTATAGCACTATGAAGGATTGGGAGTCAGGGGCTTCGATGGGTGGTTGCAACTTTGTGGATGGCATGACGGACGGGTTCACCGGATCCTTTACACAGCCCATCAAGGGGGCTAAGGAAGAGAAAGTATTGAGCGCCGTGAGAGGTTTCGCTAAGGGAACTATTGGACTAGCCACGAAATTACCCTTCTGGTGAGTAAACTAGGACTGGTTATGCAAGCTTTGGTCCTCCATCTGCGTGGTTGAGATGCTAACTGATTCGCCTCCTAGCTGGAATCAGGTTGGTGGCATACCCGTTCCAAGGCATTGCTAGAACAGTCGAAGGACTCGCCAGATCAAAGACTAGAAAGGCGATAATCAATGCTCGTCTTCGCGATGGGCTATACATTGCAGGGCAGATTCATTTGACTCCAGAGGAAGAGGCAGAAGTGTTGCGCAAGTTCCAGGCTCTTGCGCGGCCGAGGGATGGACTGAGACACATGCTGAGAGCTTCAACGTCCCTCATGTCGCCATGTCTCTATGTACTAGAACTCGCTATTCTGGAAAATATTGCAGACGACCTTCATCACACGCTAAGAAGCGCCCTACCCCAAAACTACCGAAAGCCATTGCAAGTGATGGACTCGAATGCGCCAGTCATCCATCATGCAGCAGCCATTGTGACAGAGTTCGGTCTGTGATTGAAGACAATTCTGAGGATCTAACCCAAGGAGGAAGTCATCGTCCGATCATGTCTTGTGTAGAAACGACTGTCTTCGGTCGGATAATCAAATTCAGCCCCCGACAAATAAATTAGCCTCAATATCTTCGTCTTCCTTCCGAACCGCTCTTACCCAATCATCCACACGAATGTCTCGGCATGCTCGCTACTTTCGAAGCTTCATTTTACCACCAACTCCACTCTTTCTCTGTCCACCAATCGATACTCAATCATTGCCCGATGCATAGGAACGTGTCAGAGCTAGCGGCCACCTTATGACAATATGCAGCCTGTTTCAAGGGTACAGACAGGATTTGGGGGCTGCAAGTCTGCAGCAACATTCAACGCATCAACTGACAATCTATAAAAGCTCGGCCAGGTCCCTTCCTCTGTGGGCAAACACAAGCTTCGCCCTTCTGTGCAAAATGAAGATCGCCTGGCTGCTTTGCTTCGCGGGGTTGCTCGGTGCCTCTGTCGCATCCACTGGCCTTAGCAAGAGAACGACAGTGAGCGACATCTTGACTGATATCGAAGACGCCACGACATGTGCTGCCTGTGAGGTCCGTATGCATATATGTAGTCTTTCGGTGATTTGAACCCAAAGACTGACCTTACTCAAGGCCTTGCTCGTTGTCCTCCAAGCGCTTGCGCACTTGGGCAATGATGACTTTGTAGATGTTATTACTGAAGTGTGCATCCTAGCCGAGGTAGGTGATTCTCCCATCTTGAAACACCACACGATACTGAATCAGCTAGGTCGATGACGACGATGTGTGCGAGGGCGCTATTTCGCGCGAAGGACCTATTCTGGCTCACGATCTACGCAACATGGATGTCCCCTCCAAGACTGCAGTTCTCTTCTGTACTACCATCTTCGGTTTGTGTGATTATCCCGCCGTGGCTGAGTACACCGTCGATTTCCCCTCAGCCAAGCCCGCAAACGCGTCTCGGCCTGCTTCAAGTGGAGAGACCCCGCTGCAAATCGTCCACATTAGTGATATCCACGTCGATCTGTCTTACGAGACTGGCGCCAGGTATGTCTGCTATGTCTGCGCTCTAGTGCGACGGTTATGCTGACCCCAACCTTTAAGCTACAACTGCACCAAGAACATTTGCTGTCGTCCCTATACCGCCTCCGATGAGCCTGGAGTGACGGACTATCCTGCCGGAGAATATGGGAACCACAATTGTGATGCCCCTCTCACCCTGGAGGAGAGCATGTACGCAGCCATTAAGGAGCTCGTCCCAGACTCCTCGTTCACCATCTTCACAGGTGACGTAGTAGAAGGCGCCGTGTGGCTGGTCAACGAGACAGAGGTGACCAATGACCTCAACGACGCCTACAAGACCCGGATGCCCAACTACCTCAACCTCGTCTACGGCGTCACGGGCAACCACGACACCGCTCCCGTGAACTCCTTCCCCACATCGGACATCGACACGACCATCTCCAGCCAGTGGGCCTACGACACCCTGTCAGCGGACTGGAGCCAGTGGATCGGCTCCTCCGCCGCCAGCACCGCGGACGACTACGGCTCGTACTCGGTCAAGTACCCGGACGGCAACCTGCGCATCATCTCCTTCAACACCAACTTCTACTACAAGGAGAACTTCTGGCTGTACGAGCAGACCATGCTGACGGACCCCAACGGCCAACTCGCCTGGCTGGTCAGCGAGCTGGCCGCCGCGGAGACCGCTGGTGAGCGCGTCTGGCTGATGGGCCACATGCCCATGGGCTCCAGCGACGCCTTCCACGACGGCTCCAACTATTTCGACCAGATCATCCAGCGCTACGACGCCACCATCGCCGCCGTCTTCTACGGCCACACCCACAAGGACGAGTTCGAGATCGCTTACTCGGATTACGCCAACCCCTCCGCCGCCTCCGCCACCATGATGTCCTACATCGCGCCCGCCCTCACCCCGACTTCCGGCAACCCCACTTTCCGCGTCTACTCCGTCGACCCCGTCACCTTCGGCATCCTCGACTTCACCGTCTACATCGCCAACATGTCCTCCCCAACCTACCAGTCCAACCCCGTCTGGGAGAAATACTACTCCGTCAAGGACGCCTACGGCGCCCTCCTCGACCCTCCCGTCACCGACGCCGCTGCCGAACTCACCCCGGCCTTCTGGCACAACGTCACCGCCCTGTTTGAATCCGACGATACCGTCTTCCAGGACTACTACGCCCGCAAGTCCCGCGGCTGGGACGTTTCGACCTGTACCGGCGACTGCAAGACCGACGAGATCTGCCAGCTGCGCGCCGCGGAGGCCCAGTATAATTGTGTGGAGATCACCCCCGGCATTAGCTTCAAGCGCAAGCGCGACTCCTCTTCGACCTCGACCTCGTCTGCCTCGCAGGAACACCCTTGTGGTGAGTCGGTCGTCGGAAATATCTTTGCAAACTTTGACGGCGCAGTCGAGGCGTTGATTCAGGCTGCTCAGGCGAAGCTGGGGTCGAGCTTCATGAACTCCACAGTCAATGCCACGGTCGTGTAGGGTAGGGTGTGATTTACTTAGGGGTGGGGGAGTTTTTGAGTGTTGTGGGGGTGATGAAGGTGTATATAATGTGGCGAGTGTCTTGGAAGGAAGTTAATGCAGAAGGCTGGTTCTGTACATAGTATTGTGTAATACAAGACTTTGTGCTTGCGTGCTTTTGAGCATACTATGATCCTGTTTCTTTCGTATGGAAATGCATTCTTGCAACAATGACTACTAAAACTCATACTATCAAAAATCGGTATCTCAGCTACTGCTACTTGTTATTCCAAATTATAATCAGTGAACGACTTGCAACACCTCCCACCCTCTGGTTCAGCCCAATTCAGTCGTGTTCAATTGATGGCCACAGAATTGCTGGCCATCCTCCTCGGCGGCTGATTTCGCTAGGATTTTATGTGAGGTCCTGCCCATATCAGTCATGAAACGAAGAAACGACCACCTACCGCCGCTGAGCTTCTCCAGCTGATCTGCAAGCCAGTCCTCCTCGTTACTCGAGGCGATAAGATTTCTCCAATCGCCATTACTCTGGTTGGGCTTGCGCACAACACAGGAGTCAACGTCGCAAAGAGCCACACTGAGGCTACCTCTCGCATCGCCGCCACTTGTATTCCCGCACGGGTCATAACGCACGCAGAAATCATCCAACCCGAGCAGCTCTGTCCGAACCCCTCTTGCGTGCAGCTCGTGCAAGATGCCCATCACACGATGGCAGACCGTCACCCAGATGTGCTCCGCGACCTCATGCAACAAGTCGGGAAGCGGCCGGTGACACCACGAATACTTAGAGAGATACCCGTAGCACGTAGAATGCACTCCATACCCGATGACCGGTCCCTGGGCGCTGCTGAGTATCGGGTGCAACCACGCCGCTGAAACCGTCCCGTAGATTATCGGCAGCGAGTCGCCCTGCAGCGGCTTGAGGCGATTCAGAACGTTGATCTCGCTCGGTCGTCAGCCGTCGATTCATCAAGCCCACAATGTCAATCTCCCTGAACGCGTCCTCTGACCAGCCCAGACGCTCCATCTGGCTGATGAGGTTATTAATTGCTGTATCCTCATTATTGTCGTCGTCTCTGCGTGCAGCCTGCTGGCCAGGTCGATCAGATCATAGGGGCATTGCAATTCATCCCTAGTTTATGCACCAGGTCCAGGGTCCGGACAAATGTTATACCAGAATTGCACCTCCGCCGCCAAGATCCCGCCGAGACCTGCCGAGCCCCACGGAGGCAAGTGAGCGGACTTGGCGGAAGCGGAAACAGCGGGACTGCACTCTTATAGGCACAACATATCTTGGATGTGAGTCGTAAAGTTAGTTGCTCTTATGGTATTGAGGCTCATGATGTGGGATCTTGGAAGTCGACACCTCGGTTGATTAGATAGGTCACAGAAGCAAACGTGCAGGTTATGTCCAGGTGTCATCACGCATGTTGCATCGCTTGTCCCTACTGCTTGATGTGCTGTTGCTAGTCATATTCCCGATGCCACGCATGTCCCTTTGAGGACAGGGCGCTAAGAGGAATAGACTTTGGACCGGCTGGTACTTTCCGTTTGTTCCATACTGGACACTGGACAGAGAGGTAGGAACCCGATTCGACCTCCAGCATCCATAAAGCAGGCGTCAACCACCCCGGGGCTCTGGAAATCAACCTCATACTCAGCATTGGCACGCAATCTTATGAGTATCACTCGAGCACTCCATAACCTGCTCTGTTGCTAAGTGGATTCAACTTGCAACAACAGACCCTACCATGAACAAGAAAAAGTAGAAGGCCGCCCTACTGACTCAGCCTGCTCATTGGCTTCGGTACGAGGCTGTGTTGAACCAGCTGGATGTTGAGATTGACGAAGGCTTGTTTCAAGAAGAGGCCGCTCAGCGCCTCTCTCTATAGGGGCCTAACAAGCTCGATGAGGGCTAAGGCGTGCTCGGTCATCAAGAACAAATGATGAACATGCGGCGTTCTTCTTTCGCATGCAGCCGAAGTTCAAGAAGCACTGCACTCAATGGATGCACGACATCTGGCAAGATCAGTTTCTGTTTTGGTCGATCATGGCAGGTTGGATCACCACGTTTCCGATACTGTATATTTCAATGCTAAACCACGTCGTTTTGAAGCATACAGGAATCAGTTGGGAATGGGGCGCTGTCTCCATCGAAGCGATTTTGTTTTTCCTTGGGGTTGAGGCTTGGAAGTAGGCAAAGAGGGTGTTTCTGCGACACACGAAGAAGTCGCATGCCGTTCAGTCCAATGTGACTGCAAATGCTTCATGACCCCTATTGCGCCTTGAGGAACTGAGGGAACTTTGTGGTTGTCTGGCCGGTATCTTGTAGCCTTCTAATCAATTTCGAAACTCATGAGCTCATACAGCAGCAACCGTAGTTGTAACGGATCAAGGCTATTTCTCTGGACCCTTATCAATAGAAACCTCGCTCTGTCACGGTGGTCAATGACTTCTCTCATGCTGAAGCTATACAGGCGAGCTACTCTCAAGGTCTTGCAGGTTCATGCAGCCTTCATGGACCGTACAAGTCTTGGAGGATTGGGGCAGGCGTGGAGAGTGTAGTTGGAAGTTTTGCGGATGACACCGCGAAAGCGATTGCGGGGCAGGGGGATTCCCGTGCGGGGAGAGCTTCAGAGCTTCTGTACTTTGAGACTCCAAAGCTGCACATTTCCTTTGCCTCTCAATACACAACACCTCGTCCTCCCAACATGACAATCCTCCTAACGCAAAACCTGGGCAAGATCCGAGGCAGAGATGGCAGCAACGTGACTCAATTCCTGGGCATCAAATACGCCACTCTGAAGGACAGACTCGCGGACGCCCAGCTGATCGAAATCCGCGAAGGGGATGTGCTCGATGCGACCACCGACGGGTAAGTCACACCAAGTGCACTCTCATAGAATCATTCTGGGCTGATTCTCCCGCGACGCATTCTCAAGCCCGACTGCACTCTCGCCGCCATTCGGCTGCGATTTAGAGCAAAGCATCATCCAGCATACATTGCCCAAGAAACCCCCTCCCTCATCAGATACCGACTGTTTGAATTTGAACATCGCCGTTCCAAATGACACCACAACAGACTCTCGTCTGCCGGTGTTTGTGTTCATCCACGGTGGTGGGCTTTTCATTGGTGCCAATTCCTGGCCGCAGTTCGATCTCGAGCGGTTGGTGGAGTTGTCTGCAGCGAAAGGGTTGCCTATTGTTGCTGTGGCTATTAAGTACGTGTGTCGTTTTTATGTGGGTGGGGGGCCTCGAGCTGACTAGCAAAGTTATCGACTCGGTGTGTTTGGGTTTACGACCTCGAAAGAACTGCGGGATGCAGGGTACAAGGCGAACAACGGGTTGAGGGACCAGAGGGTGGCGCTGGAGTGGGTAAGAAGACATATTGGTGACTTTGGAGGTGATCCCGATAATATCACTCTTGCGGGGATGAGCGCGGGCGCTGGTACGTTCTCTACCCTTGATGTGTTGTAGCACGGGCATATCTTGACTGCGTCTATAGCGTCGGTTGCGTGTCATCTCGAGGCGGAAACGCCGCTTTTCAGAAGAGCTATCATGATGAGTGGGAATCGTTTCTTCTCGCCTAGTCTGGCTTACGAGGCCCATGAGGAAAGATACGAGCAGATAATGGCAGCGTTGGGATTGACGGATGCTTCCCTGGAACAGAGACTTAGTGTCTTGTTGAATACGCCTGGTGAAGAGTTGGTCGCGAAGGTTCCTCCTTCCATTGCTCCGGCTTTCGCTCTGGATGGAGACCTGGTTCCAACGGCGATAACCTACGCACAGCTGGGGGATAGAACTAATCGAGTGCCTAGAGGCAAGGATTGGTGCCGCGATATAATGGTTGGAGATGCACAGATTGATGTGAGTGCTGACAGCGCATGTCCATGGAGTCTGAGCTAAGACCAACAGGCCAACATCATCCACGTCCTTAAGTCTCATCTTAAACAAGCGTGTGCTGAGCGCTTCCTTCACGCGCTCGCAACCGTGCTTGCGGCGCAGCCAGAAGTCGCTGGCCAGATCGCGGCCGACTACGGCATACGCACGGACTCGGATGACGATGAAGCCTTCCTTGCCATTCTGGAGTTCTTGAATGACGTTTGGATGTTCGCGCCAACGTTGGTGGCAGCGCAGGGCTGGAAAGGACGAGCATTCGTCTACTACTTCAATGAAGGCAACCCATGGAACGGCGCATGGAAGGGTCGAGCAGGGCACATCCTAGATCTTGCCTATCTTTTTCAGAACTTTCGCGAGTTCATGTCACCCGCACAGCAGAAAGTAGGTCGTGCGATCGCAGAAGACTTCTCCAAGTTCTGCCATGGTATCAAGCCGTGGCCTGCAGTTGCCGACGGAGATCTCGAGGCCGGATTCACTGCTCGAGTATACGGCCCCAGCTCTGCGGAGCCTCCGTGTCAAAAAATCAGCCGACCTTTCGGTGGAAAGAGTCAACGCAGGTCCACGATCTTCGATCTCCCTGCCACGGTGTCTCTTGACGATCTGTCGAGAGTTGCTACCATGTTCATGACTGTGTCATGACTGTGCAATAGATGACACCCGGCCTTCTGTACATAGCCTGCAACGATCAGATACTATATAATGTGAATCACTAGTTCTATCGCTACCGCTACAATGCAAACGATGCCCCAACTCCAATTCCACGAGGTATAATACTGGTAGCCAACCTCAGCCCGACTGAAAGTTCATGCTATACCCGCCCGTCTTCGGATCCTGGACGAATTTGAAATTATCAGTCGATAGACCGAACGGCTTCAAAATCCCATTACCCAGCTGCACCCATACCAATTAGCATCGACACCAAACCAAACACGGAGGAACGCCAACTTACATCTTTCAGCTTGCCCATCATCTCTGCCATATCCTTCTCGCGGGCCTTGTTGATCTTGTCCGGCAGCTCCCGCAGACCCCTTTGAACAACCCGTCTATCGTCCGGGGGCAGATTATCCATGGCCGCCAACTCCTTGTAGTCCTCCTCCGCGCCCTGCAGATTCGCCCACCCGCCCAGCTGCATCCGCGCCCGCGCCCGTCGCATCAGCGCTTTCGCGCGGATCCGCAGGACATCCCGCGTAAGTTGATCGCGCTGCTGCAGGCGCTGCAGCTGTTCCTCCTCCTCCGAGTCGTCGTCGCCTGTGATCTCCACGACCGCTTCCTCTGTGGTTTTGGTGTTCGTGCCGGATTCCTTCAGTCCCTCATCCTTTTTCGGCACCGGCGTCCGCGGAAGCACTTTATCCAGCCGATCAAGACACGCCGTTGCCGCGTCGACTGATGCCTTCCAGTCTTCAAGCTTCAGGTAGCAGGCGGCCATGTTGCTCCGCAGCACGGCGACTTCGTAGTCGAGGTAGTTGGGACATGAGGCGAGAGCGCGGTCGTAGCTGGTGATGGCTTCGTCGTAGCTGGCGGCGGAGAAGAGTTTGTTGGCTGTGGCTTTCAAGGTCTGGGATTCTGCGAGAAGGCGCTTTGAGGTGTTAGATGGTGTGGTGGTCATGAATGAGATTTGGGTCTTGGGGATGGTGTTGGCTATACTTACTGTTTCTTCGTCGGCGGGGAAGCGGGCGTCGTGGAAGACGTCTCCTTCATCGTCGTCGCTGTCATTGGGATTATGTTTGTTCGCGTCGTTGGTCATCTTGGCGGTTGCAAAGATGCCCAAGGCGTTGTTGTTCTGTCCGCTACGTACGTGTGGGCAAGCTGTACGGCGTGATTTGAGCTGGACTCCAGGATGTCGCGGCGGCATCGGCACCACCTCGGCGGGGATGGCTGACACTCGACCTGTTTGCACACTCGTTGCCTGAGGCAGCCACAGAGGGGCTCCCCCGCCCCTCTTGGTATCGATAAGTTAAGTTAGCCGATATCGAATCCCTGCGGAGAAAGGTGATTCACCCTTTCTGTCTTCTTACCACAGTACAACTTTGCATTCAGCTTCAGCGAGAGTTACTGCATCCATCCAGCCATGTCTCCGTCTACTCCCGAGTCAGTCCATGATCAATATCAGACAAATTGCAGCCCATTGACTGACTTTGCATGTTAGGTTACCCCGCGTGCGGGCATGTCTTTTCGACATGGACGGCCTCCTCATCGACTCGGAGGACATCTACACCTCGATTACAAACACCATTCTACAAGAGTACGGCAAACCGATGCTCCCGTGGTCGATTAAAGCGCAGTTGCAAGGGCGGCCTGCGCCGGAGGTAATGCCACACATTACCCCCCTCAAAAGCCTTCCCCCACCCAAAACTAAATCTTCTATGAATTTTAAACAGGCCTCTCGCATCTTCCACACATGGGCCAACCTCCCCATCCCTCTCGAAGAATACGCGACCAAACTAACCACCCTTCAACAAACCCGCTTCCCGGAAACCCAACCCCTCCCCGGCGTTTTGCGTCTGCTCGAGGACCTCCGCTCCACGCACTCCACCCCGCACCCCGTGCACCTCGCGCTGGCTACCTCCTCCCATTCCAAAAACTTTCAGCTGAAGTCCTCCCACCTCCCACACTTATTCGCTGCATTCCCGAAGAACCAGCAGGTGTTGGGCGATGACCCCCGTATCGGGTCGGGGCGTGGAAAACCCCTCCCTGATATCTATTTGCTGGCGTTGGAGACGATCAATCAGGGGTTGAGGGAGAAGGGGGAGGAGGAGATTAAGCCGGAGGAGTGTTTGGTGTTCGAGGATGCGGTGCCTGGTGTGGAGGCCGGACGGCGCGCGGGGATGCGCGTGGTGTGGGTGCCGCATCCCGGTCTAAGGGAGGAATATCGGGGCAGGGAGGAAGAGGTGCTTGCCGGGTTAACGGGGGAACATAAGGAGGAGGAGAAGGGGAAGATGGAGAGGGTGGCGGAAGGGTTGGTTGCTGGGAGGGAGGGTAGGGAGGGGGATAATGGGGATGGGAGACCGGGCAGCTTGGGAGATGGGTGGGGGGTTTTGTTGGATTCGTTGGAGGGGTTTCCTTATGAGAGATTTGGGATTGTGCCTGCATCTTCTGTGAAGGAGGAGTAGATGGGTTGATGTTGAGGGTGAGGGTGATTTGGTGTAGGTATAGGCTGGTTGCGTGGATGGATGGTAGTATTATGGATCGCATTGCATCTAAGTTGGATTCAAGGACTGAGACGCTCTACATGAGGCAAGAATTTGTCAGGGGAAACAGTGCGCAACGCAAGAATCGTCAGAAAGAGGCTACGCATAAAGCAAGAATCATTAAGAATAGAAGATGCATGAAGCAGGAATTCATAAGAAAGGAGCTACATTGAGAGATGAGCCCATTAAGAATCGAGTAGAAACGAAAACCTCTTCGAAGCCTATGAATAGGAAACCAGATTCAGTCCAGTTTGAAATAGGAAGATGGAAACCACCCGTCCATTTCATACAGTAAACCAACCATGTCTCTCCATAACAGAGGACGACCCGGAGACTACCTTTTTTGCAGGCGATATGCCCGGTCTCCCCAGAGAAAAGGATATGTAGCCCTTTCTTCGAAGGCCTTGACACCCTCTCCCGGATATCATTCTTTATGTTAGCCTGCTCATCAGCACTCACGGCATCCCGAACACCTCCTCATACTTACCGCTGTCTCGCCGAACTGCACGATCACAATCTTCGAAACCAGACGCTCGTCTGCATGCTTCTTATAAACTGAAACGGGAATTAAGAAATTAACTCCATTGCTGCTGCCGTCTCTCGCATGTACAACTCATTCTGGGGATAAGAGTGGGAGATATGTGAACATTCGCTGGAGGTGATTCTTTCTTTCAAAATAGAAAACCTGAACGCCATAGATCGCTGTAGATGATGAGTGTTTCGACCACTTGAAAGCCTCAACGCCTGTCTCACTGTATTCGATGATCTTTGCAACACCTAAAAGCCTCAACGCCTGTCTCACTGCCTTCGATGATCTTTGCACACGCCTGAAAGCCTGAACACCTGTGCATCGCGGGTTGTGTCATAGACACAGAGAGATTCGATACTTGGACGCTCAATCATAAATCGTTTCAGTCCTCATCTTCATCAGTATCGTAGATCCCATATCCCGAGTGTCCGACGGGCGAAAAGGACAGTGAGCGTGGCAGTGTGACCATTGGCTCATCTGTCCCCTTCTCCATCATGGCAAACGGTTCCGTGGGAGAGCAAGCAAAAACGGAGATGTCGACGCATATCCAAGCAAAACTCAAGAAAACGAAAGCAAAAAGAACAAAATGAATTTCGAGAATAGACCGCAGAACAAAAAATAGCCCGCAGAACAAAACTCAAAGATGAAGCTCAGGAGAACGGCAAAGTAGGGATATGGGGCAATTTAGATCCCAAAGCAGTAGAACGCAAGTGTAAAAGGACCAAACTGAACTCCTGAAGACTTGCAAACGGTGATAGCAGGAATGACGTGACAATTTAGATCCCAAAGCAGTCGAGCGCAGGGCAAAAGGACAGAACAGTACTCCAGAAGGATTGCAAGACGGCGAAAGCAAAAACTGGAATACCAAGCTCAGAAGAAGGATGACAGCCGGACTTGACACTTTAGGACCCCAAAGGACAGCCAAGAGTGCAGCGGATAAGCAGACAAGGCACGAAGGCACTCAGTGCTGACGCTTAGTGCGGTGATAACTTCCCCCGTCAGGCGCATCAGTCGCTTTGCGCTTTCTCTGGCTTTTGATCACAGCTTGAGATACACCCGCGGAGGAAGGGAGTATGGACGCTGGCATGGGGAGTGACTGGGCATAAGTAGAGACAAACGCATAACTCAGCGGGTCGCGAAGTGTCGGGTCAATATTGCAGGGAGATGGATAATCCACTGCACTGGTCGGTGGCGCGGAGTGACTGAGGAGAGTTGCCTGGGCTGTAGTGGCAGTGGGCCATCGTCTGGGCTGGTGCGCCGAAGGCCGGTCAGCAGGGGCATTCGTCGTTAGGCCAGCTTTGTGGCAGGCATAACTCTCCAATTCAATAGATGCAGGGAGACCCACCGACGAGGTATCAAAGGTGTCAGAAGGAAGCCAATTGACATTAGGATCGCCGCTGTTGTCTTGCGGCGTGAAATGCGTAGGATTAATCGTTCCATTTTGGTAGGAGACTCCGCCATTCTGCAAGAAAATTTGATGAGGGCTAACGGAGGATCTGTTCGTGAACGGCTGGGACATTACGGTCGCCGGGCTCATGGGCACTGAGAGATTCAGATTCTGTTGTGCCGGAAAGTCCTGCGTCATAGAGCCCGGTGCCCTCATAGCAGTGCTTGTACCTGTCTCACCAGGAAACTGTGTGGGCTTCACTTGAAACAAGTCCCCAGTATCTGCAGGATAGTCTGCCAGCGTAAAGCTATGGCTTTCGAGGGTGTGGGACGAGTTCGAATCTCCTACCATAGAGGAAGCGGGCAGGGGGTTCGCATTGATTCCATCAACGTAACTGGGAGCACCAATCAAGGGTTCGCCAGTTTCAAAATTCATTCCTCCATAGGTAGAGGCATGCATATTAAACATGTCTGAGCCAAAAGTCTCCAAAGGTGGCTGGAAGTTACCAGCGCCGCCAGGATTAGTGGCCCCCACGACTGCATCAGTCTCGTCCGCAGTCATCTCGTCGTCTGCGTAATAGCCATCGGGATGATTTCCGTGTCCAATCTCCTCACCAGCTGATTCCTGATCAGCCGCGTGAGCTTTCTGTACAGCCTCGAGAATGTCTCTCTCTTCGAAGACCGTTTGGAGAGCCGCTTCCCGTGCAGCTCGTTCCTCTGCCTCTTTCATTTTGTTGTACGCAGCAAGCTTTTCCTTTTTGTTTGCGTTCACATTCTTGTTGTTGCGGATGCGACTCACGGCTCCATAAGGGTCTTCGATAATCACATCCAGATAACTGGGATCAAGGAGATGTTTAACCATCGTCTTGTGGTACATCAACCCTTCGAACAACTTGCTGATTCTATCCCTGCATGACATCAACCTGGGGACCTGATTAAACCTCCGATATTCGTGATATCGCAGGGCCGGCCCCGTGGTGCATCGATCGATGATTCCTTCCTATTAGTCAATCCGTCAGCCAGATCATCAGAATCTTTAACCTATTGGAAGCCTTACCAAAACTCGCCAAGCTACGGCCTCGATCTGAGGTCGTTCCCAGTCGGCCTTGATCCATTGCTCGAAGTGGGACTTATTGTCCTGAGCAAACTTGACGGACATCATAAGGTTGGTCATTGCTACAACGATGGCTTTCTTGACCTCTTGAGTCTGGGGAATCGTGTGATCTGTTTCTACAATGTCACTCACAGTCTTCTGGTCTGCCTCCGCTTCCGCCGCTGACTGATAGATGGTCTCCATCGGAGTCTCGCTGGTTGGACTGAAAAGCTCATCAAGATCTGGGAATATCGACGGGCGAACACCAGGACTGCGAGGGTTCAGAGAATCCCAGAAGACGTCGACCATGATGCGCTCTGTCTCATCGGAAAGCTCTGGCTCTGTGGAATCTGCGTCGCTGTCTGCATCGTCCCAAAGTTCAGGCTCCTGTGACTTGCCTTTGCCCTGAGCCTTGGCTTTGGCCTTAGCCTTGCCCTTCTGTCCCTTGCCCTTCCCCTTGCCCTTGGGCTTCGGCTTGGAGGGCTTGAAGGACTTGGGCCTTCCGGTGGGCTGAGGATCACCGTTGGTGCTTTTACCGGATTCGGCGGAGCGTTGAACGCTGGAAGCGGCACTGGAACTAGGAATTGGCATGTTAGCTGACATATCCCTTCTGTTTGACCGTACGATGACAGAGATAATATACCTTTCTGCCACGACTTCGGTGGTCTTCAGGTCCGATGTCTTTTCCTTGAGTGTTGGAGAAGTGCTTCGCACATTGCTGCCACTTGACAGAATTGTTGAATTCGAACCATCAGTGTTGATGTTACGCTGCCCACGCGAAGTTGGCTCAGATTCGTGGTGGTTCGCGGTGCTAGGAGGGAAGCGAGCCGGCACTGGAGCGATAGCCGCCACTTCAACGACAGTTGAAATGACACTGCACGGCTTCTGTCTTGTCTGTGTTACCAACTCAGAGTTTGGGTTAGGAGAAGTAAAGTGAACACCTTTAGCAACTTCTGCTGCTGCAGACGGAGGGGTGTGCAAGTTGATGGAACCATGGCGTGGCCCTTGAACGGGAATCGGCCTTGTGGACTTGCAGGGCTCGGTGGGCTCGGGCATCCCATCAATATCCATGTTGTATACCACTTTAACCGCGCTAGATTCGGCGCCATTATGCTCAGAGCTGCTCGAATGGTTGTTCTGTGATCCTTTGTTGTTTTGCTGGACATAATTCGGCTGAATGCTGTTGTAAAGGGGGCCAAGTGAAGGACTGGACTGACCAAAGTCGATAATCGAAGCATAGTGGGCAAATTCGGAAGGAGGAGCATCATCTAGGGAATTATCCGGTGCAGTCGGTTCAAATGGCTCTTCTGTGGTCTCATCATACAGTCCAGTCGGTTCAAATGGCTCTGTCGTGGCCCTTTCGATAGGCTGGTCATCGTTTGTGTAGCCGGAATAGTTTCCCTCGTCGCCACGGAGGAGTGAACCGATGTCGAATTCAGCTTGACCATTGAATCTGTGTGTTGTTAGTATTGCTACGTCTTTCTGAGGGCTCCCGGGGACTTACAGAGGCAGCAAAAAGTCAGGGATAGAAGAAGTGGTGGTCTGGTCATTGTTGGTCTGGTGGTCGTGACTCGACCCTCCCTGTGCCCTTCTGGATCGACCAAAACGCGCATGATCGCGCATGAAAGACTTGATTTCTTCCATTTGAGAAACTTGTGCTTCTTGCACCGTTCTCTCTCTGAGCGTTGTCAAGGAACCTGGATGTTTGAGAAGGTTATATGAAGTAGAAGATGAGAAGTGTTAAATAGTGAAGAAAGATATGTTCGAACACAGAGGTGCTCACTCGTATGATGAATGCAGAAGTTCTTAAAGATCAGAAAGGGGATTTGAAGATCTGAGCTCATAAACTATTTACTAAGATAGAGAATAGGCTTGTGGATGTTGGGGGTGATCGAGGTGAAGGAAATGGGATGGAGGTGGGTGAGGTGAAGGAGGGAGGAAACGGAAGAGGAGAGGAAACAGAAAGGGAAAGGGATTCATATAGTGAGGGATTCACAAGAAAAGCGGAGTGTTGAATAAGAAAAAAGGCCCTTTTCTGTTGAAATTCACCCCCAATATTCACTCGACAGAGCCGTCGCGGTGTTCCAGACGCAGGGCCGATTTCAAGTCCCATTTAACCAAACCCGCGTGTAATGCACCGAGGAAGATAATAGGAAGGACGCCACCACCAATCAACTTGAACAATTCCTGTTTGAGATGAAATATTCCATCATTTTTCTTTCAATTGTTCCAAGTATAGCCATACGATGATCTGCATCGCTCCCAAACCGGTATTCCCTTGGTTCAGTATGATATTACCTTGTGTGTCGAGTCTGATGGACGAATTGTGGCTTCAGGACAATGTTTTGTGTCACCGAAGTGTGCATATGCAGGCTTCGATACAAGCCAGGCAACTGTAGCTTGAAGACCGGTGTCATCATCAGGCAATAAGACGCGATGATAACCTATTCGCTGTTGTTTCAAAGACCCCATCAGTTCGCATATCATGACGTCGTCCCTGAATGAGGTCTCTAGAATTCTGGTCTGCACTTCACACAACCATTATTTTTGTAACACCCTCCTGTTAGTTCAATCGACGTTGCCGGTACTATTCAGAAATGGCATGTACCAGACTTTTAGGCTTCTGTCGCTATGCGAGTCACGGGGTGCAGTGCTACCGTCAGGTTCGTCTGCAAAATACCTTTGCCCTGAAGTTGTAGCGGCCACGCTACCCAAAGGATGCAGCACAGTACTGCTTACTGACTCTGGACATTGTTAGCATAGGACACGCAACGAACGGTGTCACATAGCATCGAGAACTCACCGTCGTGAACCTTCCACTCCCACTTCGGCTCCTGTCCCCCAACAGTATGGGTAGGATTCTGCCACACTCGCATGCATCCATCGGTTCCTCCCGCCCAGATCTCATGCGAGCCTCCTTGATCAGTGGCCACCACATCGATCTTCATGCGCTGATTTGTGAGAGCCTTGCGCCCTTGCAGCCATCCGAGCAGTTGACCGGTCACTCGAATATCATATACCAAGACTCCATCACTTTTGCGCTCTGCGATATAAAGATACCTACCACAGGGACTCCAGAGCAGCTGCGTGATCCCGCGCCCTCCGATATGGGAATCTGCTTCTGTCTTTGCGATGCTGAATGTTCCCAGAGATTGTCCGCTCCCGTGCGAGTCATAGAGCCCGACGTGACGGGTGAAGGTCCCTGCAGCCAGTATACCTTGCGCGCTGGGATCCACGGCCATCGCAGAAACGATCCCCTTCATGCCCACCCCACCCCCCACGACCTGCCTGCGCTTACTCGGAATAGTAGGCATTGACGTGACAGGTCCGTCGTTCCCTGGTCGAGAGACATCAAATAGGCAGATGAGGCTGTCAGATCCGGTGAGAAACTGCGTGCCTCCGAGACTTGGGGGGTATAGCATCGAGTGAGGAGTGATGAACGCCTCGGTCATGGGATTGACCAATGAATAAGAGGCCACTTGCATAGGCGCCAGAGCAGATGCTAGTCTGATCGGATGATCTCGAACAGAAGAGAGAAACAAAGTGGTAGAAGGGTCCTGGAGAGAGAAGAAGGGGTACATGGCCATAGAATATGTCGGCTCCGCTGAGGCCAACGTCGAATATGGCGATAAATGAAGAGGCGATGATCTCTCTTCAAGGAGGTCTGGTGGTCTACAGATGAGGTCACAGTTATTACGGCAATTGAGACTCTTGGAAAGGGCGATACTGACAAGATATAGCTCCTAATGTGATGGTCTGCCGAGTCTGTCAAAAGCGTGGTTCCATCAGCCGACCTGTTATGTGATGTTCATTAGCTATTAGTCTCAGTAGAGAAGGCCAGTGGGGAAGTGGTTAGAGCATACCACTCGGCACTTTTGATGATGTTGGAGTCAAATATGCCTGAGGCGGCTCGCGGCGTCCTCTCCGTGCTGACATCTTGCTCCTGGCTAGTGGACCGCATGTTCATCTGAGAACTCTGATCCTCAATCCCAGCCTCGTGTGTAGCAGCCACACAGACTGGCTGTAAGGCATTGGCCGTATATTCAACCATCTTGTTGATGAGAAGCTCCGAAGCTGTTTAAGATCAAACGAGGAGGTTTCTCATCCAGATGATCAACGTGACGCATGCTGTGAGGCCAGCCAATGACTCTGACTTAGTGCTCCAGATCTCACTGACTGTAATCGTGTGAGATTAATGAGAAATCGCAGAAGTTGGTCGGGAGCATACTCGTCGTCAGCAAGGTATGACAGACCGATGAAAACCACGGGGAGGATACAGGTTCTCTGGTTACAGCCAGGATGACGAGTCTGGCAAGCAATTGACTCAAATGCAAGACAAGAAGACCAAGCAGAGACGCTTTATGGTTTTAAGTTATAGATCAGTCTACTGAGAAGTACACAAGAATTTGAAGCTGTGAACAGATGTGATGTGGTTATCAGAATCCGATAGTTAAGGATAAGGTGGGTTGTAGCTGGGGCATGTCAGGGTCACGGGATCGACCACGGCGAAACTTGCCGGAAGTGAGGTTAGCGGCCGAGCAACCAGAGCTGACTTGATTGTTTTCCCGGTCACCAACCCATCACTCTCCATTGCGGCGCAGATTGGCAGGTACAAAGCGCCTTTTCTTTGTTCCTCGATAGCTTCGTGTTTTATCTTTTCTTCAGCTAGCATTGCTGCCCCTCTTATTAGTGCGCAATGTTTTCCGCAAAGCCTGCTGGCACTGGCACCGGCCTTTCTCTCAATACCGGTTCATCCAATCTTTTGTAAGAGCCCTTCATTCATTTGCGCGTTGATCTCGCCAGTACATGTGCGACTCGAATGCACACTCATCGCGATCGCCGTACTTGAATTCAAGCTAACATGGCTAATGGCGATGCTTCAACTAGTGGCGGCGCCGCCAACGCACAAACCAGCTCTGCGACCACACCGGGAGCGACGGGCACTTCTGGAGGGCTCTTTGGCAACCTCGGAAACAATTCAGCGCAAGCGACACCAGCTGGAGGACTTTTCGGCCAGCAGCAGACGACGTCTGCTAACACCGGCGGCGGCTTGTTCGGCAACACCCCGGCGACCACATCACAACCTCAAACTGGAGGGCTGTTCGGCAACACCTCGGCGACCGCAACACAACCTCAAACTGGAGGGCTGTTTGGCAGCACCCCGGCGACCACATCACAACCTCAAACTGGAGGGCTGTTTGGCAGCACCCCGGCGACTACATCTCAGCCTCAAACTGGAGGGCTATTTGGAGGTGCCACGGCTAATACCAACCCCACACAAAGCGGGACGACTGGCGGCGGGTTGTTTGGCAATCTAGGCGGTGCCTCGACCACCCAGGCTCAATCCAAGCCGCTTTTCGGGGCTACCACTACTAACTCTACTACGACTGGCGGAGGCCTATTGTGAGTGCTCATCTGCGTCAGTTTGACAGGAGTGTACTAATGAAAGCCGGTTGTAGCGGCGGAAACAATGCACAGCAAACCCAGGCTCAGAAGCCCACGCTTGGTCTCTTCGGCGGCTTGGGCAGCACTACACAACAACCAGCCCAACTCGGTGGCACTACCGTGATTCCCGGAGTCAAGATTGACGTCAGCAACATCCTTCCTACGACCAAATATGAGAGTTGTGCGGATGAGATCAAGTCGGAGCTCGAGAAGTTTGATAATTACGTGCTCACTCAAATCAAATTGTGCAACGAAGTTGCCAACATGATCCCCACAATCGAGACACAGGGACAGACCATCCCACACGATGTGGATTTTGTTCAAGGCAAGCTTGAGACCATCCAGCATGCCCTGGAGAACGATGCCAGCGAGATCGATCAGCTGCGCAGTCTCGTATCGCGCGACGCGGCGGAGGCTCAAGTTGCATTCCGCGCCATTGACACTCTGAAGCTGCCCCTACAATATCAGTCTACCGGCGGTGCTGGATGGTGGACTCAGAGCCACAAGACTGATAGTCAGACTCTTCGCTCAACGCGCAAAAACACTTTGGCCCTTCCGGATGATGTCGAGAGTGATCCTGCCACTGCTACAAGCGTGAATGGAGTACCTGTCAACCTGGTGGACTACTTCTCCCAGCGTTCAGATGAGATGGGGACTGTTCTTGAGCGCTACACTCGGAGTTTGAAAGAGATTGAGGACCATCTCCACGGGGTTGAGGCTACCTTGGAACGGCAGATTCATGACTTTGTGGCGTCGCGCAGCCGCGATGGTGCGTCATCCGGAACCCCGAAGTCTATAGTCAACGATCTCGCAACTGTGCTCGGCGATGTGGAGGCTGGTATCCTGGGCGTCGCTGGACGCCTCGGTGGGGTGACGGAGCAGGTGCAGGAAGTTGTCCTTGGTCCTCCTTCGCACGCTGATGGCCGGCTCAACCTGTGAAGAACGGGTTCGCTTGCTGCATACTTTGCCCGTCGGCGTTTGAATCTTTGCTCTTTTCATTGTACAGTATAATGTTCTTGGCGACGGTGAAAAGCAAGGGAGGATGGCATAATTGTTTGATTGTGTTAGCATGGTTCTTATGAGGAGTTCTTTCTGTGATGCAATTCAGGCATATCATTAATATATTCAGAGATATATTCTGGCTAAAAAGGATGATTTACAGAGAAGGTAGGATAAGAAAGAGATGATTGTTAGGTCAACTACTATGGAGTATTTACTCCGTACGTGTCCTACAGTTGATAAGCCAAATGGAGGTACTGGTCATGATCTGTAATTTCCGAGACTTTTTTTATTGTCGTATATTTTGAAATGAATACCTCATAAGTTTTCGTTCTCTCAAGATGAAGAGCCTGAGGTACTTGAGTGGATCTAGCTATGTGACTACAGCCAATCATGAATGAGATATCTCACCGCCTTAAGTCGCATTCAACGCCTCTACTGCAGTACTACTTTAACTAACAAATCCCCCGGAATCAGCCACAGTACTAGTAATCATCCTGAGTAGATATTTTCTTTTCTTTATATTGTGTTCTCGGCATGTCAAGAACATAGCCCGGGTTTACGTATTTTGGTAATATGTAACTATTAAAGCTTTCATGGAATCACTCAGATTAGAAAATAAGAAAATACTGATAACTACAAGTAGATGGAGGTCCGACGGAGGTCGAGTTAAAGGGCGGGCGGTGGGGGCACAAACGCAAGAGGGCGGCAAACTGGCGTGATCGCACCTCATCCCCGGATCCACCCTCTTAGCCTCATCAAGATCCTCCTTCCCCAGTCTTATCTATCAATCACCATGACATATGCTGCAATGATCGCATCTTCTGTAGTAGGCTGTTAGCCTGTGAGACCAATCTATGGGCCTTGGTAGTTAGCTGCTTTGTCCTACGTACCCCAAGAACCCCATCCAGAAGATCCTCTTCTGACTCGTCGCCGCTCTGGGATCCCGATCTATAGCGAACGTGATCGACAAGGCGGAACCGCCCCTGAATCTAGAACAGCTCCTGAACTTCTCCAGTGCAACTTGAAACCAGGTCCACGCCGTAGAATGTCGGTGTGACGCTGCCACTTGACGAGGCAGCGCAAGTGTTTACTCAGTTATCCTTCCCCACAAATTTTCGTTGCAATGACGCGATCAATGCCGAATCTGTGGCGCCCGGGAGTCTCGGGACCTTTTCTGGACCCCATTGTTCGATAGTAGTCGCTCCATGGGGCTCTATCTTATTGTGACCGGTCTCTTGGGTGATTTTGCTCATCGATGGTGCAATTGATTGCCAAAATCCTCCGGTTTCGAGATGAGTCTTACTGTACTGAGCGTGCCTGCTGACATTCCTGGCCACGGGTCTATTCCACTCCATGTCTATAAAGAAGAATGAGTCCCACACTCGAATTGTACCCCAGAATGAGCTAGATTCAACAACATCAACAGCAATCCAGCACATAATCTTTTAATCTTATACTCCTCGCTATCTGTTCTACATCTCCATCACCGTCTGCCAGCTCTACAATCAAGATGGCTCCCTCGTTGGCGGATCCTGTCCTCGCCCAGGATCTGGCATCTATCTCCCTCACCAAGAAACAGACCGTTGCTGGCAACAAGTTTGGTTATCAACCCGGAAGGACGACTGTGGAAAATCACGATAACTACGCATACAAGGACTTGCTGCCGTCGTTCCCAGACATTCATTGGGAGCCCCTGGAAGAGATCCCCCACGAAGATAGGGGTATCCATGGAGACCCCAATTTCCGGCGTCTTCTCCAAGATGCGACAGATGTATTCGACTACACCCCAAAGATCGGCACAGAAGTTCATGGAGTCAACCTCGCCAAGTTGACGGACGCGCAGAAGGATGACCTTGCTCGCTTGGTCGCTGTTCGTGGCGTGGTCTTCTTCCGTGGTCAGGACGATTTGGACATTGACGCTCAGCGGGACCTAGGCAGACATTTCGGAAAGTTGCACAAGGTACGATGAAGCCGCCATAGATTTATTGCTTGTCTAGTGTTTTAACCCATCACTAGCATGCCACCACTGCTGTTCCTCGAAAGGAAGGGTTGGAGGATATCCACGTGGTCTATGCCGGCGACAATGCTACCGACCAGCGCGCGATGTTTACCCCCAGCTTCCTGTGGCACTCTGATGTATGTGACACAACCTCCCTACATATTCCTGGCAGCCTTTAACAAGTAGCAGGTAACCTACGAAGTTCAACCTCCATCTTACACATCCCTCAAGGTTCTGACCGGTCCCCCTCGGGGAGGCGGTGGCGATACTCTCTGGACCTCTCAGTATGCAGCATACGATGCACTTTCTCCTCACATGCAAACGTATCTCAAGGGCTTGACAGCGTTGCACTCCGCTGAAATGCAAGCATCTGACTCCAGAGCTCTTGGACGAACTGTTCGACGGGAGCCTGTCACCACGGAGCACCCGTTGATCAGAACCAACCCAGTCACTGGCTGGAATAGTCTCTTCTTCAATCCTGGTTTTGTCACCAAGATTGTCGGCATTCCCAAGACTGAGAGTGATGCTATCATCCGCTATCTCACGGAAATCATTGCAACAACGCAGGAGATGCACGCTCGCTTCCAGTGGAACAAAAATGATGTGGCCATTTGGGACAACCGAACAACGGTAAGCATCTTCATTAGCCTGGCAACTGAAACAAAATATTAATACAACACGCAGAATCATTCGGCTTCTTACGGGTTCGCACCTCACCGACGTCATGCTGTTCGAGTCGCTTCCCATGCTGAGCGCCCGGTCTTGGACTCAGCAGGAAAGTCGCAGGAGGAAGAATACATTGCTCGCTACAACCTGCCTCCTGTGAACAAGGATGGCTCTCGTCAGTCTAACTATAACGACTGAGCGGGATCATGGGGTGAAAAATTTTTAGGGATAATACTGAGGAGTTTTGACGTTGCGTCTGGGACTATCCCAACTGTCGAATAGAATCTGCAAGAGCTGGCTCTTGATGCAGACCGGCGAAGACTAGAGCATTTGCGATGTTTGCATATCTAACATCAGATTCAGCGTGTTTTATTTTCGGTTGAAGCCAGAGCGTTACATGGGCTTTCTGTCTTGTTATTTACCATGGGCGTTGCGGGGCACGTGGCTAGAACCACCTTCCTCCTCCTCCACCGTCCTTCTATACACCAACTAATCCAATCATTACCATCTGTATTCCAATGTTCTCTCTTCTTCATGGCCCATCCCACTGGCCCCTCATTATTAGCATACGCCCGCTATCACGGCATAGCAACCAGTTATGCAGATGTTGATCTTCTCCAGCTTGTGCAGGAAAGCTGCGTGGCAGTCCCCGATGCCCCGTTAAACCATTTAACTTACACCCGCGACCGGATTGACCAAGTCAAGGCATCCCTCGAACAGGAGCTTCTCCACGAGAAGCTTAATCTCAAGAAAGAAAGTGCAATTCTCCTCGCCTCCGCTCTTCGCAAACTCGAACCGGCCGACATTGAAGCCCACTGGGAGGGTATCCTGCCGTCATGGGATCGTTTCGACAAGTTCAAGGTGGAGCCGCCAATATTTACCCACGAGCAGGAGAAAGAGCTCCCCCCTTCAGCCGATTCTGCTTGTTACACTCACGATGAGTGTCATTTAAGTCCATTGGAGGACAACATAAGCGAGCGCGACGTGGTTCTAGCGAGGGGCTTGATTAATGGCATTGAGATATGCGACGAGAGCATCCGAGACGAGAGGTTGGATTGTACAAAGGAGGCGTTGCTATTGATACAAGAGTCCAGAAAACTTGGTGGTGGTAGTCACCTTGAAGTTCTCGAGGGCTTGCTGCATGCTGAACTGGGCTTAAAGGAGGTCAGGCTCTCCTGTTCTTTGTGGTCGTGCGTTGACTTTGATAGGTACCAGTTTCGCGGCCGGATTCTCCTTGTCTTCGTCCTGCAGATGATGAGGCTTTCAGTGATGACGAGTGCCCGTCCCCGGTGCTGGACGAGGTGCAGCTTGACTCTAGCATACCTGCAGAACATGGTGACGGGCTTTTGGGAGATCCATGTTTTGTGGCGGAGAAGATCGCTTGTGATCTGATATCTGATCGGCTGGATGCTATCTCATGCAAAGAGTCTATTAGATCGGGTTCTTCAGAGATACACAACTCGCAGTTGAATGGCAATGAGTTTGAGCAACTCGACAGTGCAACACTACCTCGATCTCAAGTGCTGGAGGAACCGTGCGAGATCTCTACTCATCCCGCACAACATGGCTCTTCAATACCCTCTGCCAGTCAGATGTCAGTGAATGAGACAAAATCCAGCCACAGCCTTTCGCGAGTGACGTACACTGAGATCACTGATAACATTGCAACTTCTGATTGTATGCCCTACGATGAAGATGCCTATGCCACTAACACGCCTCCCCCAAGTGACGTGGTTCTTGAGGAGCCCAAAGGTCAACTGCCAAAGACGCAAACAGACCTTGCACATATGCGACAAGGGCAGTCGAGCCCATTGATGCTAGGTTCTGTGAGCGAGAAATCATATGTGATGTCCGCCAAGGAACGTCTCGATTTGCCGACGAACGATCCTCAACCGGTCATCCCGAAAAACAGCGATGACGTTTGTCTTGGGAGTGACCATGTGGGGAACACTCTCATAACAGCAGAAGAAGAACCAGTCAGAAAGTCTAGGATACGGAGTGACTGCATGACTGTTGACGAAGCTCAAGCCTCATTCGCCAATGATCTGCTCAGCAAGGATTCGTGTCTACAACGAAAGCGCCCATCCAGCGATAGCTGGAATGACTCGACAGGCAGATACTCTTCCATAAAATCATGCAGGCTGCCTTCAGCCACTAAGAGACGTGAGAGTCTGCCTTTACACACCCCGTCGAGCCTAGGCTCCTTGGCGTCATTCATGCAGGTCAGAGGAAGGAAGCCCAAGACGACTGTTACACAAAGTCCCTATTTCAGTTCTCCTTCCATCGACACGAAAGTTTCAGAAGATGATGCATATCATTCGCTCACTCTACCAGAAACTTCCGTTTCGATAGAGCTACCTCAGCAGATTCCTGCTGCGCCACAAAGCCTCACACGCGGCCTAAAATTGGAGTTGTCTACAAGACTCCTCAAGACGCATCCAGACCTCGTGCGTCTTCTCGAACAAAGAAGACCACTCGTGTCAATAGAATATTTCGACCATCAGTACGACCAAACAGCCAAGGCTTGGAGCACTAGCGCCTCTTCCACAGACGCAGACATAGTCCTAGGTTGCACAACCGTTCTGATATTAACAAACCTCCAAGCCACTACTCAGCTATTCTTACCCGGACATAAATCAAATATCCCAGACGGTAACCCCAACGTCAACTCCCCCCTTCGCGAAAGGGTCTTCCTCCTTGCGAGGCAATACAGCATCGTATATGTCCTTATATGCCACAGCAGTGGCTCCTCATCCCAGTCCGCTCCAGGGAGTATAACTGTGCACAAGAACTTACTGACCTCTCTGAACTCCTTCACTGCTTTCTGTGACTCCCTTGCGGACTTTGCTAGTGTTCACTGCTTGTCGATTCCTTCGGTCGCGGGTACTGTTGCTGGGTGGATTTGTGCTATTGCTGGCCAATGTCAGATTTGATTCGCGGTATATGTAAGAGCTTTGTGGTATCTATTCGAAGTGTCTTGTCTTTATATGATTGCTGTATTAGCACTAGCGTTATAGGAATAAGATTTGGGGGCTGAGGAAAAATATTTTTTCACCCTGCGGTATAGACGCAGATCTTGAGATACCCTAACCCGCAGACAGGCAGTAGCTGAGATCCTAGTCGCTTGGTAGGAGCTTTCAAGTCATGGGGTATGATTGATAGATCAAATTTCCTTCGTAAGAGCTGATGCCAGGAGTGACTCAAAAGGTCCAATCTAGCTTGGCCATATACCAAACCTGATGCTGTGTGCTGATGAGCTAGATATGGCTCTATCATTAAAGGCATGTATCCCACCCTCTGAACCACAACACAGCAAAACCACACGCTACAACAATCAACTAATTTCACACCTACACAGCATCTGCAACAAACCCTCTTCATCCGGTAAGCCACACCGTTCAGCATAGCTAGCATACTATGTACTGTACAGTGTGGGAAAAGCATTCCTGTAGCAACAGTACGTGCTGCGTAATAAGACTATTACAACTGTTGGTGTACAGTTAGTAATGGTTACTATAGTTGTCAACAGTTGTCAACAGTGGCCGATAGTTGTCAAACTTATCAAGAATTCTGGATTGGGTTTTTCCACTAGCTAAGAACTGGTTCAAACCTATACAACAGTTTATAACTGTTTGCGATCTTTCAAAATCAGTTTATAACTACTTACTACCGGTTGGTGAACTACTGCTACTCTTCCCCTTTTCCCCGTACTATGTATATATTTGAAGCAAGAAGCTTCATACCCTTCTCCCCGTTCCCTGCTCTCATCTGGCAAAGATCTAAACTACGAAGTGCGTGTGACACTGAAACGAAGCCACATCCTCAACACTCACGACAAACCCGTCACACACAGGCAAGAGCACCAACCTCAATTCAACGTCCGCTCCTCTGGCCACCTCGATCATCGCTCTCATGGGATCTATCTATAGTCATCATGCGTTGATGTTCTGGGGCGGCTACGACCCCGCGTTATCAAAATAAGACCTCACCCCCGGCGTTTGCCCAAGACATGGCGTACCATGACCCACATGATGCGTCCGCAGATGGCCCCCTCCACCTCCTCCGTCTCCCCTAGACATTGAGTTTCTCGCTCCAAGCGAGAAGGGATCATTCGCTCCTCCCGCAGCACCGAAGCGAGCAAGCAGAACACTATCATGCGGAAGCTGCGAGGCTCCTGTCGTAGGTCTTGTACACGTCCCTCCACCACCGCTGATGCCATCACCACCTACTAGTCTGGTTCGATGCTGCGTGGTGGTCGTTGGTGCTGGTATAGAGAGGTCACGGTCAGCTGTAACGGTCAGAATGCCACCCCCACCGTGTTGATGTTTCTGGAGGGTTCAGGTTAAGGGTAAAGAAAGCACGCACGATGCCTATCCCGATCACCGAGTGTCCCCCTCCTCAACGCCGCCGGCGGGGGCATAGTCGCTGCATCCTCCTCCGCCGCCTTCCGTTTGGCTCTCGCCCCACCCCTCGAGGAACTCCCCGTCCCGCTCCGCTGGTGTCGGTGCAGCTGCTCCACGCCTGCATGGTCAACCGGGTAGCGATGTATTGGCGTCTGCGGGAACATCGAGTGTCCCGATGGTGCCGCGTGCGCAGGGGTAGCCGTCGTCCTCGCTGTCGTCGAGGTTGTCGCAAACGGTTGCGGTACTGCCGTCCCTGGTGCCAGCCCCGGTGGTAATGGTGACTCGCCCTGACGCGCGGGCGGCACAAGCGAGCTCAGCGTGCGATGCACCGAATCCGACGCGGCGGTCTGCATCTGCGACTTCATAGCGCGGGATTTCAGGAGGTTGTAAAGGTTGGTGATCTGCGTGAAGCGGTTGCATTTCTCGCGGTACATGTCGACGAGGTCTTGGTTCTTCTTGCGGAGTTGGTCTTGCGTGGTTTGCATGTCTGTTGTATGTTTTTGATTGGGTGATGTCGCGTGGGGTTAGTCTGGGACAGGGAAGGGGGAAGCTGGTTTGATACGAGGCAGAAGGGGTACGAACCTGAGAGCCGGGCTTGGAGGGCTGAGATCTCTGAGTTGGCATTGTGGATCACTTTGTCCATCTGCGTGTTGAGGTTGGCGTACTTCTCTGTCAGGGTCTTGCCGAGGAATTCCTGGTAGAAGCTGGTCCCCGGGGTGGATCGTTAGTAGTGTTTGGAGGTGGTGGTCTGTCTGGGCTTGGGATACTGTACATCTCCTGGGTCGTCTGGTAGGTCCAGAACAGGAGAGCGCGTCCGGCGCATTCCATGATCGTGTTCGGATCCAGCCCGCTGAGCACGCTCGTCTTGTAGTCTTCCGATGGATTGAGGATGGTGGCGACGGCGTCGTCGGGGTTGACCAGGATTGTTTGGCACGCGGGGCACCGGCGTTCGGCTGAGGTAGGATGCGAAAGACCGAGATCGCTCGCGCATTGGAGACAGAAGATGTGTCTAAGTAAGAGGCGGTGGTTAGTTGCACGCAATGAAGAAGATGCTGGGTAGGGCGGGGATGGACTCACGAGCAGGTCGTGACTACTGCTCTCTCTTTCAACTGGGCTCGACACTTGAGAGAATTGCATCGAAGGTAGAAATCCATTATAAACAGCGCTCGAGTCTCTCTGGGGCAGCAGGTGAGAAAGATGAGGGAGTTTCACTTGTAGGATGGATGATGCTACGCCAGTCTAGATCAGGGAAGTACGCGGAGGGAACAGTGTCCAGTATCTCAACTTGATCTATATACTCTCAAAATGGGTTTATACGGGTATCTTAGCATACATAAAGTTTCTCATTCTCCAACAAGCCTCGGTGCACCTGATCAAAAAAAGAACGTGTTTCCGGACGCATCGCGCCTGGTCGTCAGCATTTTCTGCTCGAACTCCGGTCCAGGCTCATATTCCCGCCACAGGCTCGCGGGAAAGATATGCTTGTTGCGCTCGTACCAGCGTCTATCGACCACTTTGGTCAAAGATGGGTCTTTGTCGGCTCCTTCTAGCTGATTGCTATTTGGCCTCGAGAGAGGGTCGTCGGATTGAGAAGCCGCCGGTGGCTTGTTAGAATAGTCGAACAACAGACCACCGGCACTTGAAAAGCTGGGCACACTGTTGGCGATGAAGTAATAAAGCTCATAGTGCTGCATCAGTCAGCCAATGCTCTACCTTTGCCCTGACAAATGACAGCACTCACATGTGGTACAATGACTTCGCCCTTCACCAGCATCAAGTCATCGACACTAATTCTAGCCCACTCACGGCGGCTGTCCTTGCGCGCTTTCGACGCCCCGCTATTGCCACCGACACCAAGCTCGGCCCCAACTTTTCGGCATCTGTCGAGAAAGAGCCAGACAGGGTCTCCCTTCTTGACTCTGACGGTCCCGGCCGGGATGTTCGTCCCGTCGTAGAAGATAAATGGGATCAATATCTCGGTGTTCTTCACAGCTTCCTGCATTGCCAGGAACTCCCGGCGGAGAGCATCCCGCGCCTCCGCCTCGGCCTTCAGCGCCGCCTTTGTCATTGCTTTCGGTGGAGGGGGTGCATTCGGGTTGGGCGTGATGCGCCGTGATGGCGGCGCGGAGCCATCGTCAACCGGAGTCTGTGAGACGGACCGTGGGACACTGGAGTCGCGTGGAGTACCGGCACCGCTGTCAATCTCCTCCTCTTCCTCCTCATCATTGTGAAATGAGAGCTTGCTCTTCACGAAGGGCTTCTTCTTCTTCTTCTTTTTCGGAGGGCCGTCGCTTCGTGGAGTCGAGGTACTAGTGCGTTGCGATCAGCTTGTCGGTCATCTTTGTAGATTTGCTGCGCCTTGACTTACCCGTCAGTTACATCGCCCGCAGAAGGAGTGGCACTTCGAGAAATACCAGATGAGCTTCTTCCTAGCGACTTGTCATGCGCTTCTCGCTCCTTCTGCTCGAGGACTTCCGCGCGGCGCTTGCGAAAATCGGAAAGATGGACGAGACCAACCGTCTGCGACTTGAGCAAGTCTTCCGCAGAGACTGTTTGGCTCGTGAAGGATCTCGGAGTCGAGCTATGACTGGGTTGTTCGGAATTCGACATTTTTGCCGGCGGATATGAAGTCGGATGGAGGATCGAGTGTACTCCGTAGTGGATGGTTGTTCTTCCTCACATGCAAGCAACTGACGTACTGGCACGTGATTCCGCAGAGCTTCCGAATTGGGACAGTGGGATAATTGCAAGCCAACAATGCCAATGGACTCGACGCGATGTTGACCAAGTAGACGCAATCACTCTGCAGCTGATCTCTTTGATTCTCAAAGCACTTGACTACTAGGAACCATTTCTTTGAAATCGAGATTTGGCGATTCCGATTCGACTGCGAGCAGACAAAGCAGGAGCAAACAGGCCAAACCCGCCGCCCGCTGCGATCTCCGCAGGATCGCCGTAAACAGGATCGCATTTCCGCTACGCCTCTTTATTCTCGCTCACTCCATACCTCCTACAGCTTTCAAGATGATGGACGACTCGGACGATGATTTCTACGATCCCGCCGATACGGTGCCTGTCTCTCACCATCAGAATGGTGCTCAGAATGCCCCCGCGGGTAACATGCAAGAGGATTATGAGGAAGAAGAGATAGAAGTGGACGAAGATGATGTATGTATAGTCGCAGCACCAGATGAACTATTGTCTCGACGTCTAACGCGATATGCAGGATGACTTCAACATTATTACCGAAGCACCTGCCGATGCACCAGCCCCAGAAGCGTGAGTTCGAGCTCTGCATCCTCTCCGCCAGCTTGCCTAACCGTTGAACAGCCCACATCCTCGCCATGCCAATCTGCGCGCGGAGTCGCAACGACCCTCGTCCGCAGAGTCTCCTCCTGCCCCGAAACCCGCCACTCCCTCTCTCACTCCCAAAGTAGAATCCGCCACTCCCGTGCCTCTCAGCGCAAGACCTCCCGCCCCCCAGAAGCCGGGCTCCGCATATCCTCCGGTCCATGCATCCACAATCGATGTCCACGCCAACCCGGTCCACCCGACGACAGGCAAGCCGATATTGCTGACTGACATGGATGCGGACTTTCCGGAAGACGACAAGCCATGGCGCCGGCCGGGATCCGACATCACAGACTACTTCAACTACGGGTTCGACGAGTTCACATGGGCCAGTTACGTATTGAAACAACAGGAGTTGCGCAAGGAGATTGGGGACCAGAAGAGACAATTGGATGATATGCAAGCTTTCCTAGGCATGGGAATGCCCCCGATGGCCGGTGGACCACCCGGTCCGGGTGTTCCTCCCAGCACCGCAGCGCCTCCCATGCCCGGTATGCCCGGTATGCCGGACATGTCGCCGGAGATGATGCAGGGAATCCTCACGAGCATGATGTCGCAGGGCTTGGACCCTGCATCGATGGACCCTATGACCTTCATGCAACATGCCCAGGCACTCATGGGCGGACAACCCGGCGCAGGCGGCGGACAGCAGGGTCAACCTGGATTTGGTGGTCAGGGTGGTGGTCAACCCCAGATGGGTTACGGAGGAGGATTTGGCGGAGGGGGGCGTGGACGAGGAAGACGATGGTAGTTAGAACTGATTATGGGTCTTTTCTAGTACTCCGTATTGATCACCTTATTACGATCATGGTTTGGGGGTGTAGCAATGGGTTGGGATTTGGAGTTCAGAAAATAGTCAAGGCATGCATCCATGAAATGGTAAGCAGAAGGTTTGACAGGTCGGCGTCGGTCTGGCCGGCTCGGGAAAGGAAGGGAGCGAACGAGCGGGTGATGTGCCAGTCTGGGGATGCTGGGGTAATTGCAGGTGTACAGTGTATACACCGGCAAAGTTGACACGACACAGTATGCTTTGTATCTCAATGCTTAATTAAAATATTCAAATGACTGGGAAGTAAGAATACTAGTAGTCAGTAGTGGTGGTGAGTTAATCCCTCGGCACAAAGAGAGAGAGAGAGCAATTGGAAGCTTGTTGGTCTTGGCATTCTGGAAATTTCTCGCGACTCCAGATCAGATCTTCGTTTCCCCGGCCGCTTCCTCTTCTTCTTCTTTTGCTCTTCACGCCTTGACTCACTCTCTTCTTTTATCACCCCTCTGCACTTCCTCGCTGCCTCTCGTGCTTAGCACCTCCAGTCACATCACCTTCACAATGGTATGTTTTCTTCTCCTTTTCCGGTGCTTAGAGCTCCAATTGGACTTTTCCGCCTTCTTCCATTGAATGGTCAATCGCTTTGATCATCCCCAACATCCACCCCTTGATACCTGGGTCAGTTACTAACCGTCTATTCCTGTCCACAGTCTTTCCTCCGCAACGTCAAGAACCTTGCCCCCCTCCTGGACCGCGTCCTGGTCCAGCGTGTCAAGCCCGAGGCTAAGACCGCCTCCGGTATCTTCCTCCCCGAGAGCAGCGTCAAGGAGCAGAACGAGGCCAAGGTCCTCGCCGTCGGCCCCGGTGCCGTCGACCGTAACGGTCAGCGCATCCCCATGGGCGTTGCTGTCGGTGACCGTGTCCTCATCCCCCAGGTACGTGATTGCCTTGGTGTTAGACGCAGTACCAATCTGAATAGATTCGGTCTGGGCATGGCTAACGCGGCCATCTGGTATAGTTCGGTGGTAGCCCCATCAAGGTCGGTGAGGAGGAGTACACCCTCTACCGTGACTCTGAGTACGCCTTCTCTTCCATCCTTTCCGGACTTCACGTCAATGACAGCTAACACTCCACCAGGATCCTCGCCAAGATCAACGAGTAAATTGGACTAGCAAAATGATGTTCAACGCTTGTTGCCTGTTGTTTAAGCCGCCTATAACGTGTATTATACCTTTTTCTTCCGCAAAATCATGAGCTTCAGCTATTCAGCTCTCTTGCACAAACAAATCTCTCACCTTAAAAAGCTCCACCCCCCGTGAGCTATGGAGAGCGTGAGGGCGCTGGCCCCTTCTCCTAGTCTTAGCGGTGGTTTCCCCCGAAATGTTCTGCTGTGCATTGTTGCTGAAAGCATAAATGACTGTTTGCATACCACATGATGTACTTTCCTGTTGTCACTACTTCACTCGCCATCGTGTTTTGGGTATCTGGCTCGATGACAGTATGTAATATGATATGATAATCTCCTCTCTCTAGTGTCGGTTCGTTCATTTCGTACTTTCCTTCAGGTGTCTTAGCTCAGGTATGAAGTTCTTAGTCCAGGCGGTGGTGACAAGTAGCCTCCGAAGCACATATCACGTTACTCTTCGCGGACTGTCGCGCCGTGCCTCCCGCGGCTGACCACGGAAACCGAACTCTGGATACAGTTATTTGCGAATGGCAGTGTTTCTCCTTTCCCGAACCACAAAGGGGATGGCAAGCCACTCGGTTCCAGGAGTAAGCACGATCAGCCATGCGTCATGTTCTGAACGAAAAGAACATCTCCTATAGAGCTTTGAGTATTCTAGGTCTGTACGGAGTACAAAGCAGAGTAGACCGCACATCACCCGGTAGCGTATGGTCTGGCGCCAGGATCAAGCTCGCCTCAAAAGAACTCACGCATAGGTATACGTCCGAGCGAACCATCCAGCCTACTAGTAGCATCACTAGCATGGCTGCTTGAAACAGGCGGAGTAAATCTTCAGGGATTATGCTGTTGGATGATGTGATAATTGGACTATCTGCTGGAATAGATCATATTGTTGCTGATACTAATACTCGGCGGTTGATGTTTGCAGGAAGCTAGATAGCTGGGTTGGTGGTGTATTACTTCGGGAGATGCTATCTTGGTATCGATGTGAATTAATCAAGTTTCATAACCATTACAGTCTTGTCAATCGATTCTAGGTTTATGATTAGGCCCTACAGTCACAGGAGCAGAGATGGTGGTTGCGCATGCCTGGGGGGAGCGAGATATATATGTATAAATTGATGCCGGGCCACGGCAGAATTGATCGCATAGAACGAGCGTGGAGCGATTGACACGGGAAATGGGACTCTGAACAAGATCCACAAGTCTTCCAGATATCATACTCAATAGCAAGATTGAGATACAAGAAAATCGCTGCATCTTTAATTCCTACTCCTACATCTCAGATGAAGCGCACGACCGCAGCGTAGAGACAAGTTATTTCTGGAGTTACCGAGTATGATTTCACCACAAACAGCCCAGACCTAAACTCTACCAATATCCACGGTTCAAACAAACAAAAACCCATCAATCATTCTCCTGAACTAATATTCACCTTATGCGCAACAACAGTGACATGATCTTCATATACTCCATACTCCCCTCACCCAAGCATGCAAACCAACCAAACCTGATCAACCCCCATCCACCATCCACCATCCACCCTTCGTACGCCGTACCCGTACCTACCGTCTTCTTCCATCCATCCGCCATCCCGCCTCGGACGTACGGAACTTCGCCCGCAAATCCCTTCCCCCCGTCTCTCCCCTCGCACCAGCAACCCGGTCCCTTAACTAGTAACTTATCTTGATCTTAATCTCTCGTCCTGCCTCGTGCAGCCCAGCCATGTGGATCTGATCTGATGTTGATCTGATCTTATCTCAACGGGAGGGTTCGCCCTTGGTGTCGATTGTCGAGTAGTTAATTTTGACCTCTGTTTGGGGCGTTACATACGATGGTTGTATTTATTACCATACACATACCGTAGTATCGGACACTCATACACTTCTAGTGGATGGATGTGCCCGACTTACAGGTACAAAGGTTAATTTAACATGGCTTAACTGGATTTCGTAAAGGTGCCGTAAGGTGAATAGGTAGATATCTTAGATAGGAAGGTTGGGTGGTAGGTACCGTAGGTAGTACTTGGGGGGCAGTGAGGGGTGCGTGTGTGTTTGTCGGGCTGGACATACAGCACAGCACATACTTGCGTACATGTATACTGCGCTGCTCGTGCACAAGCTGGCGCTGCACGTGTGTCCAACATGTGTCTAATGTGTCTAATGTGTCAATGGGGGAGGCGCGGGGGAGAGGGGATTTGTGCACACCGCTTTTGCTTGTATCACATTATCAAGGCACTATCAAGGCACTTCCAAGATGGACAACGGACAACGCATATTTGCAGTGGAATGGTGGGGAAGAGGGAGCAAGAAGGGGGGGGTGTCTGATAGACAAGTCATCCCTGCATGCATTGGTATGATGCAGTAGTTATTTTCCGCTTTTCCTCGGAACTTTGTGTCAAAGCACGGAGTAGTCTGTACTAAGTGTGCCATCCACGTCTATGCTGTAAGGGCGACGGGTAGATCGCGGTGGAAAGAGAACTTCTCATTTCTAGGTACGTAGTAGAAAAGATGCATCTAAGCTGAGTACCTCGGCAACATTCATATCGTTGTATTAACGACTATCAAGTCTAAGCAGTGTTCAACTCCAGAACGGACAGTTCCCGTCTTTTCCTTGCACTTGAAATCAAAGCAAAGCCGGGGAATCCATGTGTCACCAAATAAAAAAATGAGTAAAATAACAGAATGACGTAAACAACCGTATCATGCCATGCATTCAGAAAATAAAATCTCATGGGAAAGATTAAATTAAAAAATAAAAAAAGGGGAATCAGCAGAAAAGACTCTCCTTTTCCTTTACGCGGAACCAAACTCCTTGATGTCGGTCTGCTTGCCGAGCAGGGCAAGGGGAACGATACCACTGACGTGCATCTCGGGGCCGTACACGTGCATGTTGAGGCCAAGCTCCTCACCGACCGCCTTGATGTTCTTAAGACCCTCCTGATAGTTGGGACCGGCACGACGAACCCAGATCTGGACCTTGTGCTCGTTGAGGACGGGGGCGACCTCGCGGAGAGCGCGGATGACACCCTTGAAGGTGGAGGCAACGTTGGTGAAGTTGGCAATACCACCGCCGATGAAGAGGACCTTGCCCTCGGGGTGGGTGGGGGCACGCAGCATCAGGTCGAGGATGGTGCGGGCGTAGTTGAAGGTCTGAGTCTCGGTGGGAGCACCCGAGTACTCACCGTAGTTGGCGAGCTCGCTGACGAAGCCAGCAGAGGCAATGGCATCGGCGTAGACGACGGAGGCACCACCACCAGCGACCAGGGTCCAGACACGGCCGTTGGCGTTGAGGACGGTCAGCTTGAGGGAAGCACCGGTCTTGGCGTCCATCTCGGAGATGAACTTCTCCTCCTTGCTCAGCTCACGGCCGAAAGGAGCGGGGAACTCCATGGGGGGGCCAGCATCGACGTTGACCTTCTCGCTCTTGATAACGGGCATGCCCAGGTTGGCGGGGCTGCGGGCAATGGCCCACTTGGTACCGCACTCGAACTCAGCGGTCTGGTCGAGCTTGGCAGCCAGATCGAGGAAGTGAACCTCAGCGGAGGTGGCATCGGCGTTGGGAATAACAACCAGGGGGTTGATCTCAAGGTAGGTGAACTGGCAGTCCACGTAGACGGCGTAGAGGCGGGAGATGAAGTCAACGAGGACATTGTGGACACCCTTGGGGACCTTGCTCAAGAGAGTAGCAGCGATCTCCTCGTTGGAGGGGTAGTTCTTGAGGTTGACGGGAATGAGGAGCTTCTCGGCCTTAGCATCGACATCACCAACATCGACACCACCCTCGTGGGTGAAGAGGATCCAGTCACCCTGTTACGGATTAGCATTCAGTTTAACTGTGAGAGGAATCTGCGATGTTCCTTACCTCACGCACGGAGTGGATGTTGATGTAGTACTCAGTCTCCTGGGGGTGAGGCACAAAGGGCTCAACCAGGAACTGACGGAGGAAGCCGGTCACGGTCTCAACCTGGATCTCCTTGCCAGCACGAGCCTCAATCCACTCCCGAGCCTCAGCCCAGGTCTTGTTCAGGGCCAACAGGCCGCTCTTTCCACGTCTCTTGATCAATTGATCGGGCTTAGCCACGAACTTGGATCCGGGAGTCAACAACCAAGGGTAGAGGACCTCGGCCTGGTCGAGAACATCCTTGACGGAGGCATCTTCGGGGAAGTAGAGGGAGGCGAGCTTGGGAGGAGGGTTGTGCGTGGAGGAAGGAGGAAGAGGAGTTGGCTTGATAACGGGGGCACGAGTGAGGTGGTAGTTGAGGATGGCCTTGCCATCAGCCTCGAGAATCGACTTGGCGGACATGATGATCGTAAGAGGAGAGGTAGGATAGAATTAAACTGAAGAAGATGTAAGAGGCGGAAGACAACAACAACAATGGAGAGATGGGGAGGGTTTGTTTGTATATGGGAAGCAAACCCCGGATTAAGAATATACCTGATAATTTGAGAGAAGTAGGAGGAAGAGTCAAGCTGGAGAGAGAGAAAGGGAGAGAGAGGACGGGATAATTTTTTTTGGGTAGGTTGGTAGGAATTATTACCAGATGGGAGATGTCACTGGAAATAGATCGGAGAGAGGGGTGGGTTGAGGGGAGGAGTAGGTAAGAGGAGGAGGGGGGGGTGGATGAAGTGGGCAAAAGAAGACGAGTAAAAAGAAGTCGGCAGGGGGAGAAATGAGAGAAAAAAGAACCAAATACTGACACTATGCAGCATCCGATGAAAGGAGCAGGTGGTGGTGGTGGTGGTGGAGAGGGAAATTTTTCTGAATATTCCGTATGATCGTCTCAAACAAGAGTGAATTGGGAGCCACCAGAGGCAAAACAATGACGATACCAGGCATTACCAGGGGAGTTTCCAGAGTTTCCAGAGTTTCCAGAGAGTTTCCAGTAAAGAAGTTGTTGAGAACTGGAGATGTAGTGGAGCCTCCGTAACAAAAAGCGGGGCGGGCGAAGACCCAGCCTGTCATCCTGGATTGGCGGGCGTTGGGGATAGTGCCGCAGTATCTGCCCTACGCTGTAGCCTCAATACCACTTCTGCCATGCGTTGCAGCCAGGAATTTGTTGGGTACGTGGTCAATTTGTTGGCATGGGCCGAGACGAAATCGGAAGATAGTCTTAGATTAGCATATTGGTGATGCTCCATGCTGAGAATCACTACTACGGAGTACACTATAGCTATTTACTATATACTCAAGAAGCTACAACTACTGTTGAGTTTACTTATGCTGTACGATGATGTAATCCAGTCTCTCCCCAGTCTCTTCAATTTTGGTACCTGAGGCTGCCACTGATTCTGATAAGATAAGGAAAAGAGATGAAAATGAGGGGCATTGGAATCATCAAGTGGACAGCTCCCTCTTGCGATCAGATCCAGCCAGAATGATGAATCACTCCTTCAATTCCCCTTCATACCGCGGGTTCATCTTTCGGTGAGGGAGCAATCATCCTGGCAGCCTGGCCATGCACTGTGCAGACGTGAGCAGAAGTACTCGGTAGATGTGAGTCTATCATCCATCTCGTCCCTGGCCGCCAGCCAGTGCGGATCCGGGCTCCACTCCGCTCTAACCCCAACCAGCTCAATGCTCAGTGCTCATTGTGAACCAAGGGAGTTTCGGAATACGGTATGGGGTGGTGTTCTCAAATCATTCCTGATCTGGGCGAATTTCGCTTCCAACCCGCGGGATAGAAGATTCACGAGTACTTCAGATACTGGCCGGACACCTCCGTTCCTTTGTCGCATGGTTGCTGATGAGATTCCTGCGGAAGTAGAAGGATTCATCAGTTGATGCTACAAAACTCCGTACTCCATTTAGCGTCGGAGGTAGTCAAGTAAAGAATAAGAGATTTGCCTGTTTCAAGGACTCACCTAACGAAGAGTAGTCAATGACCCCAGGTATACAATACCTATGAGGCTATAATCCATTCCTGAGCAATTCGGAACAAGGAGCTGAGCCAGAATTGATTGACTGCTCCGTACGGGACGTTACCATGTTTCTACCCCATTCATACCACCATCGGTATGGTAAGTAATAGAGATACTGCGCCTCTAGCCCCATAATTCTCTACTCCTTCCCCCCCATCAAGCTCCCGATATCGTTTCCCCCCCTCCTCCTTTGCTTTTATTTTTTCTATTTTACTTTTTTTGGGATCTTGCATTTTTTTTTTTTTATTTTGTTTTTCACCCATTATCCGCCTCTTCCCATCAGTCCATTCATCTGTCTCGCCGATTCTCGTTTCTCCATCCCTTTCGTTGCATTACTCTCTTCCTGTTTTCTTCCCTTTTGTTCACCTCCTCATCCTCTCTCCGTAAGGTCGCGACATTCGGTGTGACTTCTCTTTCTCTCTCTCTCTCTCTCTCTCTCTCCTCCCCCTCCCCCTCTATACCAACTCATACCTACATATTAATACCTCCTCCTCTTCCTTAATCCTATTTCCCCATCAGTCAAAGCTCTGTTGACAGGTAAGCATCTACCCAAGCCTTTCCCCTCCATTGTCTCCAACGCCGGTCATTCTTCTCCCCCAAACCTGGTTCCATCTCACCCACCAGACTATACCTCGGTGCTAACAGTCAATACGGTTCATAGAGTAACAGCCATCATGCCTAACGGTGCTCCTTTGCTCAACACTGCCAATGGCACCTCCGCCAACGACAACATCACCCGCTTCGAGCCCCCCAGCCGTGTGCTTTCTCCCCTCAACCACACCCTCTTCCACAACAAGACGAGATGTTTCGTATAGTAAGTGCCATTGGAATGCCTCCTCCGTGGGCCATTGTTGACAATGCAACAGTGGCATGCAGCCCCGGGCTGTCCAGGGTATGCTGGACTTCGACTTCATCTGCAAGCGTAGCACTCCCTCCGTCGCCGGTATCATCTACACTTTCGGTGGTCAGTTCGTGAGCAAGATGTACTGGGGTACCAGCGAGACTCTCCTCCCCGTCTACCAGGACGTCTCCAAGGCTATGGCCAAGCACCCCGATGTTGACACTGTCGTCAACTTCGCTTCTTCCCGTTCCGTCTACAGCTCTACTATGGAGCTCATGGAGTGCCCCCAGATCAAATCCATTGCCATCATCGCTGAGGGTGTCCCCGAGAGAGTACGTTCACCTCTGGCTCGCATTGATTCAGCCATTGAAACTAACGCTGTGACAGCGTGCTCGTGAGATCCTCGTCACCGCCAAGGAGAAGGGTATCACCATCATCGGCCCTGCTACCGTCGGTGGTATCAAGCCCGGTGCTTTCAAGATCGGTAACACTGGTGGTATGATGGACAACATCGTTGCCTCCAAGCTCTACCGCAAGGGTTCCGTCGGTTACGTCTCCAAGTCCGGTGGTATGTCCAACGAATTGAACAACATCATCTCCCAGAACACCGACGGTGTCTACGAGGGTGTTGCTATCGGTGGTGACCGTTACCCCGGTACCACTTTCATTGACCACCTTCTCCGTTATCAGGCCGAGCCTGAGTGCAAGATCCTTGTCCTCCTCGGTGAGGTCGGTGGTGTGGAGGAATACCGTGTCATTGAGGCCGTCAAGAACGGCACCATCACCAAGCCCATTGTTGCCTGGGCCATCGGTACCTGCGCCAGCATGTTCAAGACCGAGGTTCAATTCGGTCACGCTGGTGCTTCCGCCAACTCCGACCTGGAAACCGCTGTTGCCAAGAACAAGGCCATGCGTGAGGCTGGTATCTACGTTCCCGAGACCTTCGAGGAGCTTCCCCAGACTCTTGCTCAGGTCTACAACGAGCAGGTTGAGAAGGGTGTCATTGTTCCCCAGAAGGAGCCCGTCCCCCCCAAGATCCCCATCGACTACTCCTGGGCTCAGGAGCTCGGTCTCATCCGTAAGCCCGCTGCTTTCATCTCCACCATCTCCGACGACCGTGGCCAGGAGCTGCTGTACGCTGGCATGCCCATCTCTGATGTCTTCAAGGAGGACATTGGTATCGGTGGTGTCATGTCTCTTCTTTGGTTCCGTCGCCGCCTGCCTGCCTACGCCAGCAAGTTCTTGGAGATGGTTCTCATGCTTACTGCTGATCACGGTCCTGCCGTCTCTGGTGCCATGAACACCATCATCACCACCCGTGCTGGTAAGGATTTGATCAGTGCCCTGGTCTCTGGTCTCCTGACCATCGGTTCCCGCTTCGGTGGTGCCCTGGACGGCGCTGCTGAGGAGTTCACCAAGGCCTTCGACAAGGGCATGAGCCCCCGTGACTTCGTCGACACCATGCGCAAGGAGAACAAGCTGAGTATGTTACTTCAATCCTTCGTGAATTCTGAATTTGCTGCTAACCGCCTCTAGTCCCTGGTATTGGTCACCGTATCAAGTCCCGCAACAACCCCGATCTCCGTGTCGAGCTTGTTAAGGAGTACGTCAAGAAGAACTTCCCCAGCACCAAGCTCCTCGACTACGCCCTTGCCGTCGAGACCGTCACCACCTCCAAGAAGGACAACCTGATCCTCAACGTTGACGGCTGCATTGCTGTCTGCTTCGTTGATCTCATGCGCCACTGCGGTGCCTTCTCCCCCGAGGAGACCGAGGACTACATGAAGATGGGTGTTCTCAACGGTCTCTTCGTTCTGGGCCGTTCCATTGGTCTGATTGCCCACTACCTCGACCAGAAGAGACTGCGCACTGGTCTCTACCGTCACCCCTGGGACGACATCACCTACCTCCTCCCCGCCCTTCAGAAGGGTGGATCCGAAGGTCGTGTTGAGGTCACCGTCTAATTTCCTACATCCCCCTTTTAATATACTTGCATTTCATGATTTAGTCATAAAATCCGTCAGAGCTGACGTCGGAGTTATGATGGCTTGCTTTTTTTTTCATTTTTTATTCTCTGCATTGGCTTGGTTCACTTCATACCTCCTTCTATTCCAACTTACAAACTGTAGTGGCACGTGTGGCATGACTAGCTGATAGGGTTGATGAATTTTACGCGATGACTCAGACACTGCAATTAGACAATCGTAAATAATGATATTTGCTTTTTGAAGAGTTGAATCGGCCATAAGCAGTAGTAGTAAAGTGAGTCCGGAGTGTATTTATATCCTTTGACAATCTGGTATTTATCTTGGCCCCGCCGAGGCTGCCCCACATCGTTGGCAGAAAATCAATTCCATCACCGCCAGCAGATACTCCAATTTACGACCTGGACCTGTGCAAATCAGAAGATCGCATCACTTCAAACTATCAATCGCGCGCGACACCTCTCATTCCATCCTAGCTCATCACGAGCTCAAGCCTAGAATACCAACTCCCACTAAGCACACAATTCTCCCTCTTCGACAATTACTGGTGATAATGGTCCGCATCAAACACCGCTACCTCCTCCTCGACATCCTTTACCCGGACCCCGCGACCTGGCCTCGAAAACCTTCAACGTCCACCTCCTCCACACAAGCCCAACTCCAGATCCACGCGCCCACCTCCGACGCCCTGACCCCGAGTCTTCTGGCCAAGCTGGTCCGCGAACAAGTCGCCGAGTTATTTGGTGATTGGGGCGTAGGCCGGCTGGGTGGTGCTGGGGCGGGGGGTGTTAGTGGTAAGCCTTTCTTTCTTTCTTTCTTTCCCTTGTCTTGCCGTACTTTCCTGTCATTTTTTGGCCGTTATCTTAAATCGCCTTTCCTTGTCTATCGTGGTGTGTGGGTTTTCCCAGGTTCGGGATGGCTACGCAAGGCTACGCAACGCTAAATCCGAGATAACCCCCAAAGCTAATCCTTGTTGTTAATTTCGGTGCGATAGTCAAATACCTCTCCCCTGCAACATCTACCGCCATCATCCGATGTCCCCGTGCCTCATTCCGGTTGGTCTGGATGGCCTTGACGTGTTTGGAGGTTGTGCCGGAGTACGCGGCCTCGCGGAATGCCGCGATGACGAGGCGGTGCGTTTTCCGCGTCATCAGGGTGTCCGGGACTATGCGGAAAGCGGAGGAGGAGGCGATTCGGAGGGCGAGGAGGGAGGTCCTGCGATTAAAAGGGGGTGGGGAGGGGGATGTGTTGGAGGGAGTTTTGGGGGGGTTGGTTGGGGGAGGTGGGTCTGTTAAGGGCGGGAAGAAGGGGGGTGGTAGTGAGGTTGATGATGTGGATGTTGATGTTATGGATGAGGATTTGAGTGATGATGATGATGATGATGTTGGAGGGTTGTGATTTGGTTTGTGTGGGCGGTTTTCGTGCATTTGCGGCTTTGTGATATTAACTAGAGATACCCTATTATACAATGTATAGAAACTTTTCAAACATAAGGAAAGAAGAAAATGTGTCATGACTTTCGTATCACCTTCACGCCGCTATTTGATATCGAGCCTCGCCCCATATCCCCGTATTCTTCGTCGTCTTCGTCGTTCTCGGCGCCGTCACCACCACCAGCCGCCTGCTCTCGCGCTTTTGCCTCGGCTTCCAGCTGCTTGAGCTCGTGCTCGTCGTACTGCTCTTTCGCGTCCAGCCACCGCTCCTGCACGTCCCGGATGTCCATCTGGCCCAGCCCTTCCCGGACCGCCACCTGCCAGACGGTATCGTTGGCGCCCTCGGCCGGCCCAAACACATACCCGCTGGCGCGGTCGATGGCGTGCAGCAGGTTCATCATGCTCTTCTTATCCTCGACGGCCAGCGTCTCAAAGGCCACCAGACCGAACTCCTCCACCAGGTCGATAATGGCCTGGTTCAGCGGGCCGAACTTCTCGTGCGACAGGCGTGAGGATTCGGATTCGAGATGCGGCAGCAGATAGCTCAGGTCTTGAACCTCGGTGTAGTAGTCCAGGTTGAATGGCAACGGGGCGTAGTTGGACAGGTTGTCGATCTTGGTGAGCACGTTCAGGTGCGGCAGGTCCATCTGCAGCATGGCGCGGAGGGAGAGAAGGAGGGCGGAGATGTACATCGAGGGGAGGGTGAGGTTGTAGGAGTCGATGAGGTGGATCACGATCATCTGGTTGTAGTGTGTTTGTTAATTTAGGATAGGGTTCTTGGGGTTTTGGGGACGGCGGCGCATACTCGGTACCCCAGCTTCTGAATCTTGAAGAATATATTGCGCAGGGAGGAGTGGTGGGTGAAGATCTCGACTTGCCCGGGGCAGTCGAATAGTACGTAGTCATCTGTGAGGTTTCAAGACATTAACTAAGTGTCTGTATAGTTTGTGCTGTAGGTGTAGCGCCATACCTCCCAGGTCCTTCAGCCCCTCCTCGAGGAAATCGAAATTCTCCTCCAGCTCCTCCAGCGCATACAGCACCCCGCCGTTCGGCCCCAGCTGGTCCTCACTCATGATCTCCTCCAACGTCACCAGGTCGCGGACGTCCAGCGCACACGGATACGAGGTCTGATCATTGGCGGGGTCCAGGTTCACAATCGAGCACTTGCGGCCGATCGCCCCGAGGAACTGGTGCATGCCATTGCAGTAGGTCGACTTGCCTGCCCCGGGGGGCCCAATCACGAGTTGTGCAAACGGCATGATGCTGTAACTTCAGAAAGCTCAAGTCGCAATCAATCTCCCTCTCCGAAACCAGTCCGAAGAGATGTCCGCCGTGATACATGGCGGGGAGAATATTCCATGAAAGTAGCGGTGAAGAGCGGCAGAAAACGAACCGTCGGAGCTTTCGATGACGCCGGGACGATCAACAACGGTTTTGACACTGGACGTTTTGAAGCTTTGCTGGATTATAATTGAAGCACGCCTACCATGGCTTCTAGTTAGTCCTACTCGCTTGGATATATGTGCGACTCTGTGGATGCGTGCTAACTAAAGCTAACACCCCCTAGATCAATTCGCTGTCGCATCCCCGCCGACGGATGCTATATCCGCGCTCAAGTTCTCGCCCAACGCCGACTCCACGCGCATTGTTGTGTCTTCGTGGGACAAGCATGTCTACCTGTACGATCTGCGGGACGAGAATGGGGCAGTAGGAGAAGGCAAGTTGTTGCAAAAGTTCGAGCACCGCGCGCCGGTGCTGGATGTGTGCTTTGGCGCGACGGAGGACGAGATCTACACGGCTGGGTTGGATTGGGGTGTGAGGAAGTGAGTATCCTCTGAGTCTAGTGGTGATGCTTTCATGGGACCTCAGGCTACAAGCTTTGGTCTGGTCGACACGCAGACACTGACCACGGACAGAATCGATGTCCCCTCGTCGACGCAGACGGTGCTCAGCACCCACGAGGCCGGAGTGCGCAGCGTCGTCTACAGCAAGGACCACAGCCTGGTAATATCGGCCTCGTGGGACTGCACGCTGCATGTGCACCTCACCAATGACCCCGCCACCCTCCCCGCCATCATCCCCCTCCCCTCCAAGCCGTTCTCCATGTCGCTGACCGCCACGAAACTGGTCGTCGCCATGGCCTCGCGCGCGCTGCACATTTATGACCTCAAGGCCCTGGCCCTCCTCACCGCCCAGTCCGAGGGCACCGGCCCCCTCAACAAGGTCGAGGTCGAGCCCTGGCAGCGCCGCGAGAGCAGCCTGAAATTCATGACCCGCTGCGTCGCCTGCATGCCCGACGACGCCGGCTACGCCTCCTCCAGCATCGAGGGCCGCGTCGCCGTTGAGTGGTTCGACCCCTCCGCCGAATCCCAGGCCCGCAAGTACGCCTTCAAGTGCCACCGCCAGACGGCGGATGATGTTGATGTTGTTTACCCTGTCAATACGCTCGCCTTCCACCCCGTCCACGGCACGTTCGCGTCCGGCGGCGGCGATGGCGTCGTCGCCCTGTGGGACGGCATGGCTAAGCGGAGAATCAGGCAGTACCAGAAACTGCCCTCCAGCGTCGCGGCGGTGGATTTCAGTGCCAATGGCAAGTACCTTGCCATTGCTATCAGTCCGGGCTTCGAGGACGGCAAGGAGGATGTCGCCGAGGGGACGGTTAAGATCTTTGTGCGCGAGCTCGGCGAGACGGAGGCCAAGGGGAAGGGGGCTAAATAATCTATGCCTTAAATAAATACCAAATCCGACTCCATGAAATTTTACTCTCGTGATGACTGCCACCGTTGATGCTGTTAGACAGAAGTGTTGTCCAGCCTCCCATATTTACTGTCTCTCGTAAAAACATGACAAAGCAGGTTTGTGGTTCTCAAACGATGCTAATGTGAAATAGTATCATGGTATCATTTCTTTTAAAGGAAAATCTTCTCTCATATCAAACAACCAAAAAGAAAAATGTCATACACCCGCCCTCGAACGCATGCATGCATGCTTTGCATGCACCCCTTAAGCAGCAGCCTTCCTCACAGACACCGACCCATCCGGCATCCCAAAGTAAGCCGCAATAGGCTTCTGACCGCCCACGCCCACGGCCAGGGCCTGCGCCTGCGGTCCCGTCACGCCCGAGAAGATTCCCACGTCGAGCACGCCGGGGATCTGCTTGATCGCGCGCGACAGAGCCTCGACCTCCCACACGCCGTCCTTGCCGCTGCCGTCCTGGCCGGCCGCGACGTCCGCCTGCGTCAACAGCGTCGCAAACGGCGCGTCGATGATGTAGAACGCCTGGTCGGTCTTCAGGGGCCCCTGCTTGGGGTCGGCGTTCAGGCGGAGCGCGGGCTGAGTACTGCCGAGAGCGCGCAGCGCGGTTAGGACGCGCGCGGCGGCGATGGGAGCAACTTCGATGGGGATGTATTTCCAGTTGGAGAGGAGGCGAGATTGGAGTTTGCGGGAGTCTAGACATAGTGATCTATATTAGTTCCCAGGAAGTTGAAAGAAAAGGGACCTTGTCTTCTTCTTCTTCTTTTTATTTTTTTTTTGGGGGGGATTTTTTGGGCGGAGAGGTAGCACGCACCAGCAACGCAGATAAACTCCTTCGCCTGCAGAGCCACAATCTTCTCCTGGAAGAGACAGGCACCGCCGCCCTTGATCAAATTCAGGTCGTCGTCCACCTCGTCCGCGCCGTCAAAGGCCACGTCCAGCACGGTGCCTTCGGGCAGGGAGTCGAAGTCGACGGCCGTCAGACCGGCTGACAGGATCAGCTGCTTGGATTGGAAGCCCGTGGGCACGTATTTTGTGGCTGTGGTGTCAATGCCAGACTCCTTGATCGCCTCGACCACGTACACGATGGTCGAGCCGCTGCCGATGCCGACGAAGCGTGCGTCCTTGGGGTAGTGGTTCTGCACGGCGGCTTTGCCGGCGGCGCGCTTTGCGGTTTCGATGACGCTGGTCATGGTGGAGTTGCGGCGGGAAGGGACGGTTGCAGAGGGAGGGCGCGGGGTGAGAGAGGTGAGTGGAAGACTGAGCAGCGATGAGGAGGGGAATGTTGATCGGGCTCTGTGACGGTAGTATTAATAGCGCGGGATTGACGGAGTGAGGGGCTTGAAGCTAAGCTGCCAGAAGAAGAGGCACGGAATACGGGCTGGACGGACGGAGCAGTGGTGCCCGCCGGTGGGGGAGGGGGGGTCTGCCACTTACAGCTTATGGAAACAGTTGAAATACCCACGAGGGATTCTCCCTGCCATGGATCAGATCCAATTGACCCTCTAGATCAATTACTCCGGAGGATAATTGGTAGTGATGTTTGTGCACTGTATACAGTCTGGCCCGGCGGGGTGAGTGTCGTCATTCCTGCCTCAGGTGTTAAGGCATCAGTCTGTGCAGTGCATCACGTGGCATTGTTGAACCAGTGACCAGCAGCACCCATCAACAACAGCTACACTTCTCCCAGCAACAACTAAACATCATCATCATCTTCTCCATCTTCTTTACGCTTCTGTCAACGATAGCCCCTCATGACCGAAGCTTTCCCCGCTGCCTTGGTAGGGCCTTCGTCCAAGGAGAGGAAATATGACCGCCAACTGCGTCTGTGGGCTGCTAGCGGTCAACAAGCCCTGGAGGAAGCTCGAGTTCTTCTGGTCAATTCCGATGGACCCTGGGGTGAGCAGAGCACCGGCGTCTCGGGTGTAGTGGGTGTCGAAACTCTGAAGAATCTTGTGCTTCCCGGCATTGGGGGTTTCACCATCGTGGACCCGGCCCTGGTGACCGAGCCCGACCTGGGAGTCAACTTCTTTCTCGAAGAGGAGAGCCTGGGGAAGTCTCGAGCCCAAGAGACTTGCCGCTTGCTGAGAGAACTAAACCCTGACGTAGAAGGAAATTCTGAATCCAAGGTATCTCCAATCCGTCAGAAGCGCTGTAAACTCCCGCGGGTCTCAGCTAATGGCGATTTCATAACAGCCCATCACGGAGCTTCTGCAAGACCCCAACTTTCTACCACAGTTCAAGCTGGTCTTAGTATCGGGACCGGTCAAAAGGTCGACCCTCAGCAGCCTCAGCAGTGCTGCCAAGGCACTGGGCATCCCTGTCCTGTATACGCGCTCAGTTGGATTCTACTCCACATTTTCTCTCCAGCTCCCTGCTGCCTTTCCCATAGTAGAGACTCATCCGGACCCTGAAAGCACCCAGGATCTCCGCCTCCTGAACCCCTGGCCTGAGCTGGCGGCGTCTCTAGCTGGCATTAGTAATCTGGAGACTATGGACGACCATCAGCATGGCCATGTACCTTACATCTTGCTCCTACTCCACTACCTAGAAAAGTGGAAGGAGACTCATGACGGGAATCTCCCATCTAATTACAAAGAGAAGATTGCATTCAGGGAGTTGGTGCGGTCTGGTGCACGCACAGCTAACCCAGAGGGTGGGGAGGAGAATTACGATGAGGCCGTCGCCGCGGTATTGAAGTCACTGAATCCCTTCACGTTGCGGAGCTCACTGCGCGAAATTTTCGAGATGGACGAGTGCAACACCCTGACCTCCAACTCGGCGGACTTCTGGCTCATTGCATCAGCAATCCGTGACTTCTACACAAAACACAGAGTCCTGCCGCTGCCTGGCTCCTTGCCTGATATGAAAGCACAGTCAGCCGACTACGTGTCGCTGCAAAACATCTACAAGTCCAAGGCACGAGAAGATCTGGCAGAGGTGATTGAGACTGTGCGGGGTCTTGAAGCCAAACTCAGCCCTCGACCGGGACAAATCGCAGACAAGGACATCGAAGTATTCTGTAAGAACGCAGCACATATTAAAGTGATTCATGGCCGCGACCTGCCTCTATTAGACGGCGACACGCACACACTGAAAGCTATCCATAACGCCCTAGGCGATCCTGAATCACTGATCTCAACTTTCCTGGGGTTTAATATCCTGGATAGTATTATCACCGAGATCCAGACCGGCGCGCTGAACCAGGAAGCGTTGGAGTCTTCACTCGCGTGGGAGGCAGGAGTGGATCGGGTGATCCAATCCCTTACGTCGGAGGTCTCGGCGACCATTGACGAGGAAACAAAGCAGCGAATTCTCCGCACGACCCAGGAGCTTCAGCGCATGCAGGGCGGAGACTTGCACAACGTGTCTGCTCTCACGGGAGGGCTAGTCGCTCAGGAGGCTCTCAAGGTGATTACGAGGCAGTATGTCCCCTTGGATAACACTTGCGTGTTCGATGGGATCCGAAGCCGTAGCGAAATGTACAGACTTTGAATGCCCCTTGCAAGAACCCATGACAAGACCAATGCTATGGAATGAGATCACGAATAGCCTTTGCCCATGTCATTTTTGAGCGCGGCCGCGCGTATAGGACGTCAAGAGCATAAACGGGCCGGGCGGCCAAGCAGAGCTAACCGAACAATGTTGACTCGTAGCGGTGGCAGCAGCCGGATGAATCCTGATCAATTTTACTGCGCACATTCCTCCAAGAACCCAGGCTCAAAGGCTGGCCAGTGCGGATTCCCGCCATCATATTATGGACACTGCCCCTTGCAGCCACTCCTTGACTGATCACCATGAGGCTTTTATCTCCCCATATCTGCTTTTGAAGCTCTATTTTTCTCCGCTTGGTTTCACTCTCGCCTCTTCTCTTGCTCAAACTGTACCGTACAACGCCGGCGACAATTAAGAATCGTTGAAATTACGTCATTCAACAGGAGAAGATCCGGGATAGATGTTTGTCTCAAATCGAGAACAGACATTAACAACATGGTGCGGGATCTGTGTGGTTTGTTCTCAAATCAGGGGCAGCAGCAACCGCCCAAGTTTCTCAAATGGAGGACATCAGATGCCTTCATTAGCTTCGTGGTTTGTTTCGCAGTCTTCACGGTAATGCCACCTCCTCGAGTCAGTAAATTTCCAATATGTTGGCTGACAATCTATCTCTTGACAGGATGTCTTCATGTATGGGTTGGTACGCTTGGACCCTAGGGCATTGAAGGCGGGCTTCCCCAGGTAGCTTGTATTGACCTCCCTCGCAGATTGTCCCTGTGGCCCCTACCGCCTTGCGCGATAGAATTGGGATGTCGGACGCCGATGGTAAAGCAACCTTGTGTACCCGAATATTCCAAGCTCACGATATCTAGTCCAATCATGGCAATCGATCCTGCTATCTCTGTACGGAGTAGCTTTGTTAGCAGCTTCGCGTGGGTTACCTTCGAATCCTTGACTATCCATATGAACCCGTCGGCTGATTTTGTCTAGCCGTCTGCGGATGGTTGGCCGATAGATTCCAGTCACGATGGTGGCCCTTTGTCGGAGGCCTGGTGCTTCTCGCTGCCGCTACAGCTCTTCTCTGTGTTGGGACGAATCTTGCGTTGTGGGTTGCCGGGCGTATTCTCCAGGGAGCGTCTGCGGCGGTGGTATGGACGGTTGGGATTGCGCTGCTTGTCGACACGGTTGGCAAGGACAAAGTGGGCCAGGTTTTGGGATATCTTGGAATGGCAATGACCATAGGAACAATGACCGGCCCGCTTCTCGGAGGGATCGTCTATGGTGCTGGGGGCTACTATGCCGTCTTCGGGATGTCGTTCGGCGTCATTGCGCTGGACGTTGTTTTCCGACTCGTTATGATCGAAAGAAAACATGCAGTCAAATGGCTTCAAGCGGAGGGCGTGCCAAGTGTTGTGTCAGAGAGGCAAGCGAGCGGCAGCGACCTAGAAACTGCCGGTTCGCCCGCGTCCTCCTCTGCTGGCCCGAAGAGCGCCCAGCTTACTTGCGATGAGCGAGAGAGCTCGTCGTCTACCTCGACCGACGATGGAGCCAGCAAGAAGCGGCCCAGCACACTGTACACGCTAATCACCTCGAGTCGCATGATGACGTCCTCCTGGGCGTACTTCATCCTTTCGCTCATCCTCACCTCGTTTGACAGCGTGTTGCCGCTCTTCGTCGAACAGACTTTCGGCTGGGGTCAAACAGGCCAGGGCCTCATTTTCATCCCCCTCTCCATCCCTCAGATTCTTGACCCCTTGGTGGGCTATATCATCGACCATCATGACCAATCCCGACGTTGGATGGCGGCCGGGGGGTTCTTTGCGGCGGTGCCAATACTGGCCTGTCTTCGCTTTGTGACGGAAGACACGATAGCGCACAAAGTGCTGCTGTGCGCCCTGCTAGTCCTGCTGGGCGTCTGCGTGTGCCTGATCATGTCCCCCGTTCTGGTGGAGGCGACATACTACGTGCAGGACCGTGAGGCCGAGACGCCGGACATCTTCGGGCCGGGCGGAGCCATCGCGTTCGCGTACGGGGTCACCAACATGGCGTATGCGCTGGGCACGATTATCGGGCCGTTCTTTGCGGGCTTCATCAAGGACGGTGCTGGTTGGGGCACGATGGGTTGGGCGCTGGCGTTGATGGCGGGTGTCACTGGGATTCCTTCGTTATTGTTTCTGCGGGGATCTGCGAAGGATGAGTCTGATGCAAAAGTCGAGTCGAGTTGAACAAGAGTGTTGATGTATTGCGGAGGGTGTGAATGAAGACATGTATCTGGATGGCGTTAGGAGTTGTCTTTGAATATGATCATAAACGAATCAGCTAAAAGGAAATGAATGAGGTTTTTATAACATGGTGACGATAAGACGGAAGGAGGTGTAACGCAGTCACAGTAACAGGACTTGCAGGAGATGCAGCCGAGGGAATTTGGTTTGCGGGCCAAGAGCCAAGTGGATCTCCCCGCAATTTAGTGACCCCCACCCCCCACCCACTCCCTCTACTGTAGGCTCTCTCTCTCTCTCTCTCTCTTACTGTAACTACCGTATCCTCCAGTGTCTCCACAGACTCAAACACCGGGATTCAATGGACGCGCCATCAGCCGGAAATTCAGGCACGTCGCAATGGGCGAGACTTTAGTCCGCTATTTCTTGCTGGCCCAGCCAGTCTCTCCTCCTGCCCTTCTCCCCAATATACTTGCGAATGATTGAACCTCTAGTAATCACTCACCATGGCATCTCCCCAACTCCACCACTCCGGTCTGCAAGCGACCTTCACCGGCATCGAACGCGAGACAAACAGTATCACCGTCCACGAGTTCCGCGGCATCAAGTATGCCAGCATTCCAGCGCGGTTCGAGCGCGCACAGCCGCTGAAGACTTTTGCCGGCGCGACGGTGGATGCCACGCGATACGGGTACTGTCCTCTCTCTCTTACTGTACTGTACTCAAGCGTCCAAGCAGGCGGTTAACAGGCATCCAGACCCAGGTGTCCACAACCAGATGTCGATGTTCGTCATCTACTCCGCATCCCTGAGGATTTTGCGATTGAGAACGAACCCGAGGATGAGTTTGAGTGTTTGAACTTGACTATCACTGGGCCACCTTTGGATGATGCGCGGGGACCAATTCCGGTTCTGTTGTGGATTTACGGTATAGTTTTATCAAGTAGCTGGGTGTGCGTCTTGGGGCTGGAACTGACTGCGTGCAGGTGGATCGCAGGCTGTGACGTTCTGTTCTGCCGCGTCCAAGATTTGCGGTAACTCTCCCCCTCAAGGCTCGCTGGGCTGTGACTGACCGCTTGGGTGCTTAGATCCAATCAAAATTGTCAGCGACTCGATCAGGAACAATCAGCCTGTGATCTTCGTCTCGTGCAATTACCGGCTCAATATCTTTGGCTTCGGTGATGGGCGGGAGAAGAACTTGGCTCTTAAAGACCAGAAGTTGGCTATTGAATGGGTGCGGGAGAATATTGCTGCTTTTGGGGGTGATCCGGTGAGTTCTAAGGATGACCAAGTTACAGACTACGAAAATTGCCTACTGACAAGTCACGAATAGGGAAATATCACCCTCGCTGGTGAGAGTGCGGGAGCGGTTTATGTGCATGCTCATCTACTCACTGGCACCCCGGTGAAAAGAGCTGTTCTGGCCTCGGGATCAATGTATCTTTCGAGTCCGTTGCCTATAGAGAAAGGGGAAGGGCTTCTTGCGACACTGGAGGCCACGGTCAAGAAGCTAGGCCAGTCTTCTCTTCATCAGGCTTCGGTGGGGGCTCTCGTCCAAGCATTGCAAGAATGCAATGTGAATTCGCTGTGGCTGCAGGATGACGAGGAATTTAGGGGGTGGGAAGCAAAGCCTGAGCTCGTCGAGGAAGTCATGATTGGGGATACAGAATACGAGGTAAGACTTGTAGATTGGGTGTGAATGTTGTACTGACTCTTGCATAGTCGGTCATCTGGAGAAACGGCATTGAGACGCTCGATGCCCGTACTATCGCTGCTGCTTTTGAGCAAGATCCCCAATGGGGAGCCAAGTTGCGCAGACTCTACCAGGTTGTTCCCGGTCGACCGACGGCGAGTAAACTGGGAGCGCTCGATCTGCTCCAAGATGTCCGTTACTCTCTGCCCGTGGAAGTCGTCTCCGACAAACTCCAGGCGGCCGGCAAGCGGGTCTACAAGTATGTCATCGATCAGACCAATCCGTGGCAGGCGTCTAGTCGAGCGCACCATGCCGTCGACCTCCTCTTCTTGTTTGGAGGCGTTGACCTGTCCTTCAACCCCGCTGCTGAGACAGTTAGTCAAGAAATGAGGGAGAGGTGGATACGCTTTGCAAATGGGAGCCAGCCATGGTCCGACGAGCGACGCTTCGCCTTCGGACCATTCGGCGAATGCAAGGAAATCGACGAAGTGCAATTCGCTGCTCGACGCCGGGTGGAGCACCTGCGAGCGCTGCGAGAGGCGGGCATGGGGGTGTACATGCCCATTGTGTTTGGCGTCTCGGCGGGGAGAATTAGTCTGTTGAATTGATGACGATGTACGGAGTACTTCGAAAGGACTTTAGAGCCATAAGAAGTAGACAGAAATCGAAGAACTCAAGAGACCGGCAATTCTCGCTGCGAACTACAACCGATGGAGGGAGTGTGTCAGATCTGACTCATGTGGGGTTTCTCCACAAATGATCCCCAGCTTCGGCAACCATCCTCCCTCGCGACATGCCGAACACTATACAACTTGCCCGCCTTGCCAGCATCGCCAGCATCCCCCGGACTCCGGGATCACTGGCCGTCTCATTTATGCGTTTGTGGCCTCATCGCATCTCTCGACCCCACATCCGGGAGTATAACAGGATGTTGTGCGCCCAGTCCCCCTTGTCTTTCGACAATAGCCCAGCGAGCTTCTCTACATTCTAATCCTCCTTCTTCATTGTTTGTACATCACCCAACATGCCTTCGACAAGCGAGCTATCAGACCCCAAAGAGTACCAGAAGATCTTTCACTGGGCAGAGACGCAAAAGGATGGCACAATCCCGTCGTTCAACACGAGGCGAAATGACCCTTATGAGGTATGTCACCCAGCTCAAGCTCCTCGATACAACTAACACCCCATAGTATCAAGCCGGCTTTGGCAACTCGTATGTGTAGCACCCGGCATCAGCGATTCAACAGGCTGATGTAGGCCACAGGTTCGTGTCGGAGGCTGTCCCTGGCACCATTCCACAGGGCCAGAACAGCCCCCGTAATGTGCGCTTCGGTCTGTATGCGGAGCAGATCACAGCCAGCGCCTTTATCGCCCCGCGACACTGCAACAAGAAGGCTTGGCTGTATCGGGCGCGTCCGGCCGTGGCGCACCAGGGGTTTGTACGTACTGCCCGACTAGTATGACGGAGCACCAAACACTGACGCACCCAGACCGACCTCCCCGACAACAAAGACACCGAGGCGAACTTCCTCCCGATGAACCCTCGCGTGCACGTCTCACCCACACAGCTCGCCTGGTTCCCCTTCGACATCCCCAGTTGCGAGCAGGTGGATTTTGTCGCGGGCCTCAAGACGGTGGCCGGGTCCGGCGAACCCACGCTCCGCGAAGGACTGGCCACCCACGTCTACGCCGCCAACGCCAGCATGACCAAGAAGGCCTTTGTGAACTCGGACGGCGAGATGCTGATCATCCCGCAGCAGGGCGCCCTGGACATCCAGACCGAGTTCGGTCCGTTGTTCGTGCAGCCCGGCGAGATCGTCGTCATCCAGCGCGGCATCCGCTTCCGCGTGGAGCTGCCCGATGGGCCGTCGCGCGGCTACATCCTGGAGATCTGGGGCAGCCAGTTCGAGCTGCCCGAGCTGGGGCCGCTGGGTGCGAACGGGCTGGCCAACGCGCGCGACTTCCTGGTGCCCACGGCCCGGTACGAGATCAAACAGGAACCGTGGGAGATTGTGTACAAGCTTGGTGGGAAGTTTTTCCAAAGCACGCAGAACCACAGTCCGTTCGACGTGATCGCCTGGCATGGTAACTATGTATGTCAGCCGCCCCAAGCAGTAGGAACCTACCTGACTGATGATGACCCCAAGATCCCGTATAAATACGACCTGACTAAATTCGTCAACGTTGGATCCATCTCGGTTGACCACATCGATCCGTCCATCTTCTGTGTCCTCACGGCCAGGTCCCGCGACTTGACAGCTCCGCTGGCGGATCTGCTTATTTTCTCCCCCCGGTGGGATGTCGCATCTCGTATGTCTTCGCGCCTCCTCCTCATACTTGACCGATAGACTGACAAAGGGAAGATACCTACCGCCCTCCATACTATCACCGCAATGCCGCCTCGGAATTGATGGGTCTGATCTACGGCGACTACGGCGGCCGCTCCGACGCTTTCCAGCCGGGAAGTATCTCGTTTGAATGTGGAAGTATGCTACCTTTCCTTCATCTTCTCTTTCAACCATCCCCCTAACCATCCCCAACAACGAAACTATACTAACCAGGAAATAAAGTGGTCCCCCATGGCGTCGCCTACGAAGAATTCCGCGAGGCCACCGAATCCGCCCCGCCGGCCATGCAAATCTCCCAGGCCTCGATGGCGTTCATGTTCGAGTCGAGCCGCCCCTTCACCATCACCGAGTACGCGTGGGCGAGCGAGAAGAGGCACGAGCATGAGCCCAAGATGTGGGATAATCTGGTGGATCATTTCTCGGAGCATGCGAGGGAGGTCGAGGAGGCGTTGGCTGCTGCTGCTGCTGCTAGGAAGAGGTGAGGGTAGGCTATCTGTAGACTGGGTGTGGTGTGGTGGTGATTGAGTTATGATGTTGCTGATTAGCTTGGGTTCGAGGGGAATGTTGTACATAGTCTTGAGGTGGGAGTATATCATACATAGTAAGCAATACATTTGACCATATTCTTTGATATTATGATTCTGGAGTTGAGTCTGATAAGAGTGTTGATTGGTACAGTGAAGAAGGCGCAGGGGGGGTGGTGTTTGCCCCCGGTGGTGTGTCATTGGATAACTTCATGTACGTACAGTAGAAATGCATTCAGAAAATGGAGGGGGAGAGGAACTGTTCCGACTCGGCTGATCTTACTCCCTCCCACCTTCCCAACCGACCTCACGATCAAACTAATATATCCCTATAACATGAATAATCAGGACAGTGCATAGTCTGGGTCACTTTGGTGCGTCTTTAGTGGTGCTAAGAATCAAGACCAGGCTCGCTTTCTGTCCCTTGCATGCTTTTTTCCGGGCTCAGTTCCAAGGTTCGAGGGTTTGTGGTTTTTGTTCACTGTAGTGCCTCTAGCGATGCTGAAGGTGTAAACATGCTCGTACTGCTGTATTTCACCTTCCAGGAATACTGTCAGTACCAGTCTCTGTCATCTCTACTCCCAATCATCAACTTCCTTACCAGAGCGATTTTTAGGAACGACAATCTCTCTTTCTAGCCAGTAAGCCGACCATTCCTCCCAATCAGGCTTTGCGTTGCGCAGGGTGAATGGTCTGGTATGGCTTGTTTATTTCTCATGCTTGGGGATTGTCTGGCTAACTCTTTGGTCTGGCTGGAAGTGGCAGCGGTTCGTGCGCGATGGGATACAGCTGAGTCGCAAGCAAGACTCTGGGGATGGCTGGGATCGGAGACCGTTGTCAAGGCTGGTTCGTTCTGAGTGCGTTTATGTTGTGATCTGTATAGCTCTGGTAGGAAGGGTACGATGAGTGACAGAGAGCGATAGGAGATCAGCCTTGTATCTGGGACTCAGACTTGTGGGATGACGGTGTTGTGAGAAAGATTGGGAGGGAAAGCATCGTAGCGAAAACACTCATCCATACACTGGAAACTCGCCAATTCTCCCTGCACTCTGCAACATCAAACGCATTCAGATCTACCCTCCTACCTGGTGAAGTCTCTGCAATGACTGCACCGATCTATCTAGCCTACACGATGTAACATACCGCCCCAATCCAACTCAGCAGAAGCAAAGGTGCAGACACGGTCTTTATTTTATTTTCATGATTGGTATCAACAGGGTCAGACAATACGGACATACAATTATTTGGAAAGCTCAATTAGACCGCGGGCCCCTGCTGTATCCCTGGAACCTTAGGATAACTCCCCGGTCGACATGAGCATCACCTCAGCGTTGCCAGCGGGGAGACGGAAAGGAAATGTCTATCAGAAGAAAACCCATCACAGGAAGTAATCCGGGGTGCGCCTCGAGACCATGGGTTCTCCTGCGCGCGGGCAGGGATCGAATTGTAAGCTAGCGAGGGTTAGTAGGCTAGTTGCAAGAAGTGAAAAAGCTGCCGCCACATACAAAGTATACTTGAGGTGCTCGTCAATCTCCATGATTGCGGCTTGGTTACCGCAACGGTAGCAGTAATTAGGAGCTAGGAAGCGTCGGTTAGTGCCATCATCCCAGCGACACCAAAGCAGCAATAATACCTGAGAAGATCGTGACCACGTTTCGATCCTGCGACCAGTTATAACCCTCCATCACCAGCTGGTGCGCCCGTGCAACCAGAGTCAAGCCGTTATTGTGATTAAATGCTTCCGAGATATCCTGTCCGAATGTGTAACCCGCACCACGGGGGGAGATTCCCCAGCCGCATCGATCGTCAGGGTCACTCCACAGCAGATCACACATGGGACCTTCGTGCGGCACCTCCTGAATGCGGTCCAGGGAGCGGATGTTGTCGAGGGTGTCGATCGACGGGCTCAGACCGCCGTGGAGGCAGAAAATCTGGTTCTCGATAAGCGCGGTGAGGGGGAGGTAGTCGAACAGATCGGTGAAGTATTTCCACACGTTGGCGTTGCCGTACTTGCGCAGGCACTCGTCGTAGAACCCGTAGACTTGCGTGATCTGACGGGACTCGTGGTTTCCTCGGAGGATAGTGATACGCTGGGGGTAGCGGATTTTCAGGCAAACAAGGAGTGTGACGGTCTCAACGGAGTAGTAACCACGGTCGACGTAGTCACCTACACAGGGCGAGGTTCGAACGCGTTAGCCAGCGAGATTACACCGACACGACCCTTCGAAGATATCGCGGCATGCCAACTTACCCATGAACAGGTAGTTCGTGTCGGGGTTGGGACCACCAATGCGGAAAAGTTCCATCAGATCGTGGAACTGGCCGTGGATATCACCGCACACAGTCACTGGGCATTTCTGCGGAGAGGCAGTTTCCGGTCAGCCCGATCGGTCGCGAAGATTGACCTGCCGTAGGGAACAGGCATAATCGGTCGGGATCATTGCTCTGAGTGAATCATCAAAGGACACATACCACGGGCTGAACGTTGGACTCGTCTTGCAGTACCTCTCGCGCCTATGTGGGGAAAACAACACGATGATTAGGATCAGGTCGACCAGAAGAGCGAGAACTCATCGGGGGGAGAAAGACACACCCGATCACACAGTCTTCGAACATCTTCCTCTGCCAGTTGCTTGCAGGTCATCAAGCTCTCGATCCATCCGTCGAGGGTGGGTATGGAACCCGGATCGGTTGTGGGGGAAAGGTGATGAGGTTCGGGCGACCGCGCGGTATCAATTTCCATGTTGTTATCCATTGAGGGAGACCACCGAAGGGATCAAGGTGGTTTGTGGAGCGATATTGGAGCGATAGCAGGCGGACGAGGGGGTGGGGGGAGGAGAGCGGAAAAGGTCTCGTGAGGTAAGGCGGGATTCTTTTCTTTGGGGGGAGGGGAGGAGGGGAGGGGGAATCAGACCGGCCGGGCGAAACAGGACCTAATCTGGGGCAACTACCAGACGGGGAGAAAAAAGCGTCGCTAGAAAGAAGACTAGACGATAGCAATAAGAATGAAAAGGAAAAGATGAGGGTAAATGGGCAAGATTGAAGGGCGGGTGGAGGAGCTGTTGGTTAGAAAGGAAGTGGAGGAGAGGGAGGAAGAGAGACGAGGTGAGATGAGATGGTGCTTTGCTTGGTGTATTGCCAGGGTGGACGGGCAGCAGAGCAGCAGCAGCGGCGGTAAGTCAGTTCTCTTAGCAGTAGTTGAGCTTTGCTCGCCCTGAGGTGGTGCGCCACACCGCCCGCCTTTCTTGCTTTCTGCCCATGCGCCACATTTGCGCCACACTTAGCATTCACCACAAGTAGCCCCATTGTGACTTAATACAGTACAGACAATTCAGCACCAACAGCATAATTAGCATCAGCAACTTAGACTGAGTGATGAACCAATTACCTATCAAAAAGCCGACCCATTAAGTAGATACAATTAGATATTCATGCATACAAAATCATTCATTCATAACATTCCCCCTCGTGGAGCAATTTTCGTCATCAAGCCATTGGGCCGAAGTGTGGTTTAGATGATGTCACCGCCAAACCCGCCAAATCCTCCGCCGCCGCCAAAGGGCCCCCGCCCCTGTCCATACCGTGCGCCATCCCCAGGCCCAACAGGATCATACCGTGAGCCTGGGGGAGCCTGTGGATCGTATCCTCCTCTCCCTCTTCCGCCGCCCCCGCGGGGTCCTGCAAACAAAGGATCATCGAAGGTTGGATGCATCCCACCCCCACCGCCGCCGCCTAACCCAGGTCCGATACCACCATAGATGGGATCATGAGGACCCAGCCCGGCTGGGTAGAGATCACGCTCGCCGATGCTCAGCGGGTTGCGGCCGCCCATCCCGGGATATCCGCGCGGGGGTCTCTGCATCTCAAACTCGTCTTCGAAGCCCGGGGGAGGGAAGTCTCCGGCGGGGACGGGTCGGCGGGGAGGCGCCGCCAGGGGGTCGTCAAAGGGATACGGGCGAGCCGGTTGGGGAAGCGAGTCGTCTCGGAGAGGATCATGGCGCGGGGGACGCTCCGGCTGCTGCTGTTGTACCTCTCTCGTGGTCCGGGTATCCTCGTATCCCTCTTTGTACAGCCCCGGGGCTAGTTTCTGAATGACGTTGATCTTGAACAGGTTGATCAGGTCTTGCACGCGCGCAGGTGAGATGAACGTCTCTTGGAGGGCGGTCGGCAGGTCGGCAGCGGAGGAGGACAGGGAAAGAGCGGATTCGGAGATGTAGTCTTGGACAGGGAGGTCGAACGAGGTCGTCTTGTCGTCGCCCAGAGCCAGTGCGAGCACCACGGCTTTGCTGCCCAGTCGGCTGATTTTCAGGAGGTATTGCATCGAGGATTGTGAGTGTGCGTAGCGGAAGGCAAAGCTGGTGCTTGCGTTCCATTCCGAAGGAAGACGGGGGCTGTCGGAGTGCTCTGCAGGATTTTTGCCATGAATCAGCAACTGTCACTTGAAGGTAAGGCACAGGTCACTTACCGAGATTGTGGTCCTCTCCCAGTCCGACGAGTCGAAAGCCCACGGCTGTCATACAGGCGTGGCCGATCACCGCGACTGCCTCGTAGGGGGTTTTCAGGCTCGAGGACGAGCCTTCATCCTGACGGAGGGCGGTCGCAGCAAGCTCTAGGACGTGATTTGGGCTCAAAGCATCTGCCATGTTGTTGTGGTTGAAGGTTAGTCGATGGATGGACAGTAAGTCAGAGTGGCGCAAATGTCGGGGTTCTTATCGGCGGGTGAGGGTGAGATTACGAGGCTATCGCTGCCTGGATTAGTCATGCAAGACACCTTCAGTAAGAAGTCTTTTTCTGTTTGTTGTTTATTAGGTTCTTATTTTATTTTTATTTTTACTTTCTGTGAGCGTACAGTTGAGTGTCTTGCTCTCTTGTTCAAGATGTTCTTTCACGCTCTTTGCATGATAATACAATAGTTATACCAATCTATATGATCGTGCAGCCACTCCCGCAATCTAAATTATATGTATAGTAGTTTCCCATATATGATTCATGCCAACACCCACTAGTATCTCGCACTTGTTGCACGAACAGAATGAACCCCACTGAACAAACAGGGCACAAATCTGATAAAAGCACCTTCCCCTCCATAGGTAGAACAACCAACCCGAACCCCCCTCACCACCTCAGTCCTAGTAGTATTCCTCCTACTTACTTAACCCTCTTCTCCACCGGCGTATCCCTCCTGCCTCCTCCAGTCCCCCCTCCGAAACGCCTCCAACCCCTTCAACCTCTCCACCACCCCCAACACCCTCCCCAAGTGACTCAAATCCGTCCGATACGCCACCGCCATTTCCACAGCCGGCACCAGATACACATCCGCCATCGTCACCTCATCCCCCACGGAATACACCCCTCTTCATACTGCTCCAGCAACCGCTCATACGCCCCCAACCCAAGCAGATTCGCCTCCTGGACGAAGGCGAGCTGATCGTCCACTGAGTCGCGGATCTGGCGCACACGGCGCGCCACCCGTCCGTTGCTGAGCGGCTGGATGTCGTTTGTGATGAGGTTGGTGAGTTCGCGGACCCGGGCCCGGGCGAGCGGTGCAGTTGTGGGAGGCAGGAGTTGTGGGGTGTCCGGGTGCGCTTCGTCGAGGTATTCGAGGATGACACGGATTGGGTTAGGATTGTCTCGGTGTTGGGGGACTGGTCGGTGATGACGAGGACGGGGAGGCTGCGGTTTGGGTTGAGGGTGGTGAAGATGGGCGTTTCGTGTTCGAGGCCCCGGAGGTCGATGTAGTGGTGCGTGAAGGGGAGGTTTTTGTGGTGTAGGGCGATCACCACGCGGTTAGCGCAGGTGGATTGGTAGTAAGTGTAGAGGGTGTAGGTTTGGTTGTTTGATTACATTGTGGATGGTGGTAGTGGTTTGATGAACGGTAGATGGGTTGGGTTATTGGAAGGCTGTGTGAGAGATGAGGTATTTAGATTCGTCAGAAGGGGGAAGCGCATTATGTAGTAGAGGCCTCGTCAGCGTCAATATAGCTGAGATAAAAGAAGTAAGCACTAAGATACGCCGATGCTTGCTAGTCTCAAGCTTTTGGTGTCAAGTGAGATTAAGGTCAGTCGATATAGGCTTGATCTCCGAGGTGCAGGTAAAACAAGTTCATGCCTATTCATATATTCAAAAATAGTACATATATGCATCTTCTAAGGGCTGGTGCGCGCCTGGCGCTGAAGTTCGAGAATGCCTGCATTCAAGCCGAATCCTGACGGCCATCATAGCATGGCTTTGGGGAACTTCTTCATCGCTTGCCGCACTCCCAGATCAGCCAGAATCTCCTCCGTACCGCCAAGAATAGCATCGAACTTATACGTCCGGTGGAACATTTCAATCACCTTGCCCATGCCGGTCTGCGTCAGGCCGCGCCCGCCGAAGATGTTTGTGGCCTGGTCGGCAATCTCCTGAGCTGACCGCGTGGCATGGGATTTAAGCAGGCCGATGGGACCGCCCAGGTGAGCGGACTGCTCCGCATAGCTCATGTTGCACATCTGGTACGCGATGGACTCGAGCCAGGCCTGGTTGGATTCGCAGAGAGAGATCATGCGAGCGAGTCTGCGTGTGCATTAGTAACGAAATCAAACCTACTGTCAAAGGGGACTCACTTTTGCCGCATCACTGGCTGCTCAATCAGCTTCTTACCGAAGACGATGCGCTGGTTGCACCATTTCAGACACTCCTCGACGACGCTCGTGCACATGCGGATCACACTGCTGGCCATCATGAAGCGCTCGTGGTTAAAGTTGCTCATGATCACGATGAAGCCCTTGTGCTCTTCACCCAAAAGGTTGCTCACTGGCACCTTGACGTTCTCAAATTGCACAAATGCTGTTGCAGCCGCCGTGGAGTAGGAGGTTTTGATCTGCTTCGTCTCGACGCCCTCTCCGCGAGGAATCAGCAGCACCGAGAAGCCTTTCTCTGTCCGACAGCCGGTGACGAAATAATCTGAGAACATGCCGTTTGTAATCCATTTCCTGAGTAGATGAGTATGTGAGAGACCAGCAGGTAAAGAAATGTATCATACTTGGTTCCGTTCACAATGTAGTACTTCCCATCAGGGGTCTTCTGGGCGGTGGTACGTAGACCAGCTACATCACTGCCCGCAAAGGCCTCCGTGATGGCAAGACACATTTTCTTTTTGCCTGACAGGACCTCGTCTGTAATCTGCTGACGAAGAGGTTCGTTGCGCAGCCATTGCTGGACAGCGGTCAAACTGATAGCCATGCCTGCCATGTTTCCGTCCTGGAAGCCTGCTCCAAGTTAGGGGCTGTCACTTGCAATCGAGCCAGACACAAGATCAAGGTAAACGCACCTCGGGCATTGGCTCTCACCAACTCCTGCGAAACGATCAAATCATGCAGATAGTCGAATTCCTTGCCATCGACAACGCCACCGAGCAGCTTCCGTCCGTGCAGATGCTTGCCCGGCCCCAACCGCATCGCTAGAATATTGGTCTCCGCCATCCGATCAATCAACTCCTGGCTGATGTATGTACCGTCCCGCTCCTTTTCGTGGGCTTCTGGCGTGACGTATCGATCTGTGAACTCGCGCAGCGCCCTTTGTAGTCGCCGATGGCTGTCGTTGTAGTAGGGGCTCTTGAAGGCAGGGCGGAGCCACAGAGGCTCGGCGTAGGGGACTTGGCTCAGGCTGCCTGGCTCGGGAGTCACGATTTCTGGTGTCTCACCAGCTACCGTGCCGATGCAGAGACGGCTGTACCGGTCTAGCACCTCTTGGCGATGGAGGTTGTAAAAGTCCGTGGTGGCATCCTGGCCGGCAATCTGAGTCAGAACAACGCTACCACCAGGGTGAGCGTCGAGGAAGTCGGTAAGGTCATAGACACGGTGGTCAATGATGCACCAAACCGAGTCTTCGGTGTTGTGCTGCGCAACCTCGGCACGGGTAAAGGTCTGGGACATGGCTCGGCACGAAAGGATGATACAGGCTGCGATGATGACTGAGTGATTGAGTCCGGATTGTGCAAGAGGTAGTTGAGAATGCCTTCAAGAATATATAGGAAACAGGATTGCTGGGAAGAGATGTGCAGATGGCAGGTTATATGCCAATCAAGGGGACGAGATTACTGATCCTCCAGTCTACACTCAATTTCCCCGGAATGGGGGGTTGAACCGAGGCTATTGCCGCATTGGGAAGAGGTGAGTTGGTACCCCCATCCACCTCCTCTCTCCAGTCTTCTATTCACTCGCAGGCTACAATCCAGACAGCATCATCTTCAGGTTCAAAGTGAAGACGCTGAGCTACCCGCGGACTATAGTCCGTTCGTGTAAATGGAACGTGTGGTGCACCATGGGGTTACCGCGCGAAGATAGACATTCGAGGATGATGCCTCAGGCTGCAGTCCAAGACCAAAATTGAGCAGCTGTCTTGATTCTAGGTTCTAATGTGGAGTAGGACGAAACTTGCAAGCTACTGTGTAATTGAAGTCACCGATCGGCTGATCTCCTTACGCAACCTCCAATCTCAACGCATCATACTGCACATATACCGTCCCGGGCAGAACCGCTGTCTCGGTGTCCGTGGCGTTGTACGGCAAGTGCAGAGTCAACACGTTGTTTCCAACCACCAACCAGTCAGCCAAAAATTCCATCCGGGAACGAACCTGATAGCAACTGACAGCCGACCGTACAATACAGCTACTAGACTGATTGAATCCGATCACCATGCTCAAAGGCTCCTCCTGATCGTTGATATAGCTCTCCAACGAGAGGTTGTTGTACTCCTCGGCCGGGTTCCATACGTCAGTGTTTCCGGCCGCAGTCTTTGCGCCCGCGAGCTGGATCGTCAACGTCGCGTTCTTCCGCTTCTGCAGCTGCTTCTGGCTCAGATTGAAGTTGATCGTCCAGTCGTGAGTCGTGTTGTACTCGACATCAGGGTTGCTGGGGGTCGGCCCGAAAACTGACCAATGCACCGTGTTGAAGTCCGTGGCAGGGTCGCTGCTCCCAATGGTATAGTTGACGCCGCTGGGAAAGTCCTGCTGCCAGTCATATGCGGCCCAATAAATCAGGTACTGCGGAGGGTGCAACGGGTGTGTTTCGTCTCGAACAACACCGTGGCGGAACTCTCCGGAAGACTTGTCGGGGGTGCCCAGTCGCCAGACCTCGTCCCCCGCGGATTCCTCGACCCATGTTTCCTGGACCTTGGTAATTGTACCCGCCTGCACATGCACACCGTCACGCTCATAGTTGCCAAAGACACCGTCCGCGTACACCGTCAGCCGGTACTTGCCTTCCTTGACGTGGTCGATGTTGAAATTGCCGCTCTTGTCGATTTCAGCCCAGTATTGATATGAAGAAGAGTCGACAGAGTTGTCTTGAAAGTACTGTCCATCGACCGTCAGGACAGCAATCGGTCGGCTTGCCACTTTTGGTAGCTCAATACGTCCCTGCACCTGGCCTCGGACACTTGAAGGTGCATAGCCGACAACGTGCTTGGCAATTGAGTCGTAAAACTCGACATTCCAGCTAGGATCCGCGTAGAATTCCGCGTCCGTCCTGAGTTCCTCCAAGGTGAATTTGGATTCCTTTCCACCGTTGAAATGGTAGTATTGCGGACCGAATGTGCGATCAAAGCCGTAGGTGATGTTTGGGGTACCTTCTCCATGGTGGTTGGACACTAGATAATTGTACACAATCCCATCAACGGTAAGATCGGAGTGCAATGGTCCCTACTATGGTTAGCTTCGGGATCCGTGATGACTGAAAGTACGCACACCGTAGTAAGTGTCCTAAGAGAATCGAATTAGCCTTTTGTGATTCGTATGTTCGGGAAGGAAACTGACCTTGGTGTTCATCACCAGCCACGCCCCGTAGGTCGTGCCATTTGAAGTAGTTCCATCGGCATAGATACCGTGCACCGAGTTGTCACGCCAGTCTTCTGAAATTTAGCCACTCGCATTGGACAAGATCGGACCCTTGCTCACCATTTGAGAAAGTGTACTTGGTGAAGTATTTCGAGAACTGCGTATAGTACGCATCATCAGGAGTATTGTTAAAAGTCCACGTTGCATCCTGAACGACAATCTCCTGGCTAATAGCCTCTTTGCTCGGCAGTGGGGCGGTCTGAATCTCGCTCGAAGTCAAGTGCGTCCACAGATCGGTATTCGGCCGGAAAAGGGTCCGGAATTCCTGCAAGTTGCGCAAGAACGGAGTGGTTTCATTGTAGTAGGCGAGCCGGCTGAAGGTGTGCAAACCTGTTTCACCGTCGCGTAGAAACCAGTACTGCTGGAACTGTTGCCCCGTCGGAGGATACGTCTCGTTCATGACCACGCCGGCGTAGTGCGTCCCCGTGGCATCTGTGCCCTTGACTACCTCCATGGTGGGGCTGGTGGAGCCGGTGGTGTAAGATCCGGACGGAATGCAGTAGCAATCGAGATAGGGACCGGTGCCTATATCGCCGGATTGCGGACCTAGCAAGTCCTGGTTGTCGAGGAAGAGATCCACGATTCTGCCTATGTTGGTGGCGAAGACCGCGGTCAGGCGGTCATTTGCCAGGGTGATTGTGCTGCCATTTTGGTCTGTTCGCAGGGTGGCAGCGGCCAAAGTGAGGCATGTCGTCCAGACGCCAAACGCAAGAATCTGACGCATCATGGCGGGGTGGAAAGTGGTCTTTGCGGCGGGGAATCGTGACTATCGTGACATTACTCGCGGTCTGTCGTCTAGCTTTAATAGTCGGCGGCATGGGGAGGATGTCGGGGACAAATCACTCCGGATGGACGATCACCTCGAATCATGACGAACAGCTGCAGCAACACAGCAGACATTGAGATGCAAGTGGGGGGTGTAGTGGGGAGCATAGTGTTGTGAGAAGATGCCCAGGGTGGATGGGAGCGACAAGTTCCCCGCCTTTTGGGGGAATCTGGGGAAGAAAATGAAACCAGATGCGGGGGAAGCCCACAGCCAAGATGCCCGGAATCTCTTACGGAAAATTGTTTCGGCCTGCTTTCATCCGATACATCCTGCCAAACAGTATCAACAATACTACTTCCTCACTTCCTAGTCATGCCTTGCTCAAGCATCTACACGCTGCATTCTCCTTGCTGAAAGGTCCCCCGTGGTGGTGGTAACCTTGAACACACCGAATCTGCTGTTCAATCATCTCAACATTTGTTTATTCATTAAGAAAGAGCACGAGAAGTGCAGAACCTAGTTAGAGGTTCTGAATTGGTTTTTGCAGGTAAGCACAAGCATATCAATTTCTATCAGGGATCGCATCCGAATTTAATCCCTTTCCTGCAATTCCTAGAAAGTCCAAAATGCAAGCCTTGGCGCCTTTATCCGGGTTACGAGCGGCAGAACCGCCCAAGAGCCGACGACATCTGTCAAATCCTAGACTCCCCCGGACCAGGAGAAGAGTGGATTGGTTCCGTCGGACTGCAAGGATGTCGGATGCGGATCCGATAGTTTACTGCTACTATATGTCGGGTATACCCTCGGGTAATTGCCGTTCTGGCCACGATCTGGGCCTCACCGGAATCAATTCCTCTCAGGCTGGGGTGCCAAGAGTGTATATGACCCAGCTGTTCCAATGAGACTGCTCTCGAGGTGGCCGTAGCGTTCTTGAAAGTGCGGATCAAGGTCCGCTTAGGCTGGACTCTGCATATCCTTCCCCATGGGGTAGACGGGGTACCAGAGATTGGCGGAATGGTGAACATTATAAAAGCCAGAGATGACACGAGGCAAGGCATTTTTCGAATTGCAAACACGGTGAGCTTGGAGCTTTCCATTCAATATTCCGTGACGATACTGTCTCCATCCGTGTGGCACGAGACTCCAGATTCCACCATGTTCAACAACCATCAGGAAGCGCTGCCCCCAGACACCTCTGGCTCAGATGTCAAAGGCGAGTATAATACCAGCGCTCACCTTGAATATGTCCCTGCCAGCCAGCTTGGTCAAGCCAACTTCTTGGACGCCGAATCGCCCGCTAATCCACAGACCTGGCCGGTGTGGAAGAAGAATGCGCAAATCTTGATGGTAGCCTTCCATTCGATGGTAGCAACCTTCATGGCTGCGGGGATTATCCCAGCATACGACGCCATGGCCGAAGCGTATGGGGTCACAGTGCCGCAAGCAAGCTATCTCACATCAATGCAGGTTAGTCGATTGGTGGCTGATCAAGGACGGACCACTAGCTTACACTTGACACCCTCCCATAGATCCTGCTCCTTGGAATCTGTCCCCTGTTCTGGAAACCACTCACCGCAGTCTACGGCCGCTACCATATCTTCATGCTCTCAGCCCTAGGCAGCATGGTCTGCAACATTGGTGGCGCCCGCTGCACCACCTACGGCGCGCAAATGGCCACGCGCGTCCTGACGGCCATCTTCATCTCGCCCCCGATGGGCGTCGGCAGCGGCATCATCACCGAACTGTGCGAGCCCGAACAGCGAGCCCAGAAGCTCGGCTGGTGGACGTTGATGCTCACTCTCGGTACGCCCGGAGGACCATTCATCATGGGCTTCGTGACACACCATCTCGGCTACCAATGGATGTACTGGATCTTCGCCATCATGAACCTCGTCCAGCTCCTCGCCTATCTCATACTAGGCGAAGAGACCCTCTACCTCCCAGCACCAGAGCCCCCATCCCCCTCACTGAACACCACCAACCCCCCAAGATTTTACCACAAACTCCGCCCCCGCCGCATCAACCCCCACCCCCTCACCCTCCAAGCCTTCTTCACGCCCCTCCTCTTCCTCCGCCGCCCGCGCGTCCTCATCCCCGCCCTCACCCACGCCATCGTCTTCTGCTACGCCAACATCGCCCTCATCGTCGAGATGCCCATCGTCTTCGGCGAGAGATTCGCCTTCAACTCGCAGCAAATCGGCCTGCAATTCATCGCCATCATCATCGGCTGCCTCCTCGGCGAGCAGCTCAGCGGCCCTCTCTCCGACAAACTCCTCCGAGCCCACGGCACCCACCGCCCCGCCGACCGTCTCTGGCTTGCTTACATTGCCTTTGGCACTGTGGTCACCGGGTTACTCGTCTGGGGCTTCCAGCTCAGCAAGGCGACTACCTGGAACGTCACCCCCTGCGTGGGCGCGGCGATTGCGAGCTTCGGGAATCAGGCGCTCACGACGATTATGGTTTCTTATGCGGTTGATAGTCATCGTGAAGTGGCGACGGATGTGGGGGTTTGTATCAATGTGGTGAGGCATGTTTATGGGTTTGTAAGTTCTTCTTCCCTGAAGGGTATGGGGGAAAGGGGTATTCGTGGGGATGGACGTTTGCTGACGATGTTCCTGTGCTTGCTAGATCGGACCGTTTTATTTTCCGCCGATGTTTGAGACGCTTGGGCTGGCGGGGGCGGCGGGCGTGATGTGTGCTATTGTGGGCGGGTGTGCTTTGCCTGCTGTTGTTGGGTTGCATATTGTTGATGTGCGGGGTGGGAGGTGATGAGTATACTATACGCTGGTTTGGTGGTGGTTACCTATGATGCTGTTGGAGTTCAAGGGGAATACGTAGAAGGTATCACTGTTCATGATAATGTAACTTGTTGCACGAGGGTATAAGTAGCGTGTAAAACACAGTGACCTCCGCCGCTCTCTAACCCAAGCCAAGCACAAACACCAAACACCGAGCACAAGCACAAGCACAAGCATCAAGCGCTGCACCAGCCAAACCAACCCAATCCCAAACCCTACTCCTCCCAAACCTAGAACAAATGACTAGGCACACTATTCAACCACGACATATCCAGCAACTGCCCATCCCAAAAATCCACCTCCTCAAACAACCCCGACTCCTCCCCGAGGGGTCCTCCAAGGGTCTCTCCAAGCGCCACCCCCAACCCGGTCGACGCCGCCGGCGCCGCGACTGGAAACGATGGACCCGGCTGCTCTGCGTCATCTGCACCCGAACTAGAATGCGCCACGACACGCTCGTACAGGATCTCCAACGCGGCAACGCACCGACGCGCGGAGGTGCTGTAGCGGTGGTAATTTCGGAGGATCTCTAGTGCGTGGTTCCAGGAGTTTGTGATGGCTTCGGAGGTAATTTCGGAGATGATGGCCGGGCAGAGGTGGCTGGCTATTAGGGTTGTGGCGGCTGTGTAGATGTCTGGTTTTGGGGCAGGGACTGGTTAGTGGGAGAGTTTGGGGGTGGGTTGAGCGGTGGTAAGGGGGTTATGGTAGGAGGTGTTATATGGAGTGTTATCAGAGGGGTAGTATCATATGAGGTATTGTTGGGGTACGATAAGAGAGCATTATATGGGGGTAGCATATGAAGGTGTCATCATCTGGAGGCATCCTAGGGAGCTCTATCACTTGGGCATAGGATGTGGTGGGCGAACTCACAGAGAATATTGTACCACCAAGCAGGCAAAGGCCCAGCCGTCCCATCAGCGGGAATATGCCGGTAGATCAACCCGATAATCTCCTGCGCAACCTTGACGCAGATAACCGAGCACTGCAGTGCGATGCGCTGGGTCAAGGAGTCTTGCTGAGCGATGAGAGGGCCCGGGTCCGAGGCGCCCACGTCGCGGGCGGTGCAGTACTTCGACAAAATGGGTCGGAAGAGAAGCATGCGTACATGCAAGAATCTAACATGTTGACTCAGTAGCTGTGGTTGATTCTTTTTAGCCCCGGGCTCTTGCTTACCGTGCTTGCAACACAATGCTTTGATGATAGAACATCTTATCGCCGTATGCGAGGGAAGCGTCGCCTCGTAAATGCGGGGGTAAGTTCCGGGACCAGTTCGTCAGTGCACGGTCGAGCTCAAATACGGTCTGCTTTCCTTCGGTTGTGTCTTTGAAGTACACGTCGTCCGGACTTTCGTCGGGATTGGGGTTGTACATGCTGAGGAGGATATCGTTCAAGATCTCGTACAGCTCGAGGGACTGGGCGTAGAATGCCATCACTGAGGGTCGGTCGGCGGGCTGGGCGGCGTCGGTGCCTAGGGCAGAGGGTATGTATTCTTCGTCCACTGTCGCTGGGAGTGGGACGGAGCCGCAGGATGCTTTCGAGATCATGGAGGGCCGGCCGAAGGTCATTGAGATCACTCTGGACGAAGGTCAGTTCACGTGAATCGATGACGCGCAAGGAGTCTCACCTGTCCATCAAAACGCAGCCGTGCCAGATCTTGCGAGCCAATTGCTTCTCCTGCGGATTGTGTAGACGAGCACTTGTCTGCGGGAGATGTAGTCCCAAGCTCTGCGCGTTGCGAATCGCCAGACCCGTGACAATCCAGCACTGGTGGGCGGAGTCCGTACTCTGCAGGTACTGGGCCATGAGTAACAAGCACTGAATCAGCTCCGCAGACCCCGTGTTCCAGAGATTGAATTGGAGAAGTTCCTTCGCGCGAGAGAAAAATGCATCCGCCGACGCCTCGCGCTCCTCGGGTGGAATAAAGTCGGCCAGCTGGCAGGCTAGCGCGAAGATCACATTGAAGGTACACATCAGCAGGTTCTCATCCGAGTGGGAAGACTCCCCCGTCCAGAGCCGTGCGTATTCGGCTCGCAGATTGAGACTGTCCACTAGAGGGTACAGCGGGAAGACAAACGTCCAGTAAACCTCCATTAGGCTGTCTGCCATTTTGCGAGGTGGAAGGACATAGTTAGCCGATGACGACGGTGGTTTGTTTCTCGAGAACGTGACGCTCGATGACAATGCAGCTCCGAGGTTTGATTGGGTTGTTCGATGGTACGGTGACTGTACTCTCTGGTCAATGGCAGTTTTGATTTGCCGGATGAAGCCGGCCGCGCTGGAGCTGCCGAAGAAGCCATGAGTCGGGCGTTCCTCCTCCACCTCGCCCATCATGGCGTTCACGCCATTAGGCTCTCTTGCGGGATGCTGAAACTCCAAAGTCATTCGCTGGCGGAGCGGATCCTTATGAGTGCAGATCGATGCGGCTTCCGGGGACTGTTCACGTATGAGGCATGGCGACGAAGAGTCATTTCTGGCCTCCGGGATTGAGCCAGTAAGACGGCTTCCCAGTTGACTTGTGGATGGGTGATCAACTGCGATCGACTTTGGTGTTTGCGATGTATTTGGGGATTGCGTCTGAGGACCAGCAGAGACCTTGACCATGTGAGTCCCTTGAGAAGAGACAAGATCATACCAAAGATCTCTTACCTGTGAACCTGTTCCATTCAACTGACTAGTATCCTCACTTACGCGCTTATAATTTGTAAACGTTTCAACATTGTTGATGATACTCTTGATGAAACTGCGCATACCAATGTGAGCTTTAATCGGATTGGAGCCTGAAACACAAGGCAGAACTGACTTGTCCATCGCCAGCTTCCTGTCGCCGGTAAAAACACACTGGGTTTCAGGCTTTCTTCGCCTCGTCCTACGACACTGCCCGCATTCTCCGCAAACACAACTGTCAGCGATGACGGGAGAGGCTGCTGCATGCGACAAACCGACCTGGGTGGATGCCGTCACATCGAATGTGGCGGGCGCGGCATGCGTCGCACGCCACTGCGGCTTTGGGACCTTTCTGCCGCCGACGTTTCCGGGAGATGGCGGAATCCGGAGGTGACGACGGGCGTCGTGAAGGAGATGGGCTAGTCATTGATGCTAAGTTGACGATAATAGCATGACAACTAAGAGATAGATGGAGTTGGTTGGGGAGGGGTTGATGAAAGACGGAAGAGATTCCGGGGAAACGAAATGTGCGGTTCTTCGGATCCGGTTCCGTGTATCTTCTGTTACATACAACTTCTAATAACCTGGACTGGGTATACAACTTCAGAGATTCTCGTTATCCCTTTAAAATCACCTAATTTGACATAATTCAAATGCATCAATTGGATTCAATGTCTAAGCAGACTTTCTACATTGACTGGAAACAACTTGTATCATAAATAGCATAAATAGTCATGAATCATCACACATCACCAACTAAACGACTCCTCCACATAGCGGATACTACGATATCCTCGTTCAAGAGCCAACTGCACCGCTGCCCGCGTCTGATCCGCCAGAGCGACCGGTCCACATACCAGAACCGCCACAGAAGACTCGCTAAGCTGAGCAGCATGCGCATGGGCCAACACAACGCTCTCCACGTTCGGCCGTCCCGCCACTATCTCCAGCTCATCCATGCACGGAACGGAATTGGACGCAGTGGAGGTCTGCGTGCCAGTGGCATAGAACGAAGCCCGGAAGTCATCACGGATCAAGGCTGGAGCCAATTCGCGGGCCGCAATCTGTCGAATAAACGCAGCCTGTCGCGCCACCCACACGAGCTGCAAATCCCGGATTTGGCTGGCCGCTTGCTCGGGGTCCTCGGCGGTGCGCAGGAGGTGTTCGTGGATATACGGGATTATGGCGGCGATGCCGGTTCCGCCAGCCACGAGAAGCACGGATTCATAGTTCCAGAGTGGGAAGCGCTCGCCGTACGGTCCCTCCAGAAGAATGGTGCTGTCGGTGCTCTGCGTTGGGGAACACCTGCATTGGTCGCGGAGTTGACGCGTCCATCCGTCATACGGTCGTATCCAGAAGACGAGTTTCAGGCCACGAGGGGCGTGGCGCTTAAGTTGAATCTCCTCGGTGGACTCGGAGGATGCGGAGTCGGAGAGCAGAGGTACTTGGGTCACGTCGAGGGCGTGGTCCTCCTTGGTTAGTGGAGGAGTGGGAGATGCGTCTTTGTAGTCGGACTCGTAGAACCAGTGACCGAGGGTGAACGGGTGGCTTTCCCAGCCCGTTAGACGAAACGGTTGGTATAGGTAATAATACTGCCCGGGGTTGGGGCAGAGAAGCTTGGAGCCCGGGAATACCTCGAGCCGGATCACGTCTGCAGATTCGTCGTAGCTGGCAAAGCTTTTGGTGTACTGTATGCTATTTCCGGCATTGCATCGTACATGCACGTTGCAGTAGATCAGGCGGATGACACGCAGTGCCCGGTCCGCGGACCAGATGGCCACTGCGGGCCAAAGATAGGTCCAGTATTCGTGATCAGAGAAGATGATGGTGTGACTAGAGATATCATTAGGAGAGTTAACGCATACTTGTGGAATAGCACTTACTAGAAGCATCCCACGAGGAGACCAACGGAGAAGATGATGTGTATAAGGAGGAATATTTCATAAGATCGGTGGCGGAACCATTGAATGGCGAGTGGTAGGACGAGCACCATAAGGATGGTTGCCTGCCTAGAGTCAGTTGTATCACCGTTTAGGTTCGGCATCCATATCACTTACTCCTGTTCCCCATAAGAGATATGGTTTTTGCAGCTTCTTGAGCAATCTGCCTTCTGCGAGGTCGTTAGCGAGATTCGTCAGACATCCGAAAAGCACCAGACTTACTCCCGTACATGATAAAGAGGTAAAGAGATGTATGTGCGACAGCCTGGATGGTGGCTATCCAGGCTACGTGGCGATGGAAAAGATTGAAAGTTGCGAAGCTCCACCCGGTAGCCCAGATGAAGATGTTGTTGCGACCGGCAAAGAGCCAAAGAAGTGGAATGTTGGCAAAAGATAAGATGCCCGTTCTGTCCGCAGCATATCGAAGCAGCTGCGATTGTCCATCGGGCCAGCTGAGAAATGTTAGGGGCTTGAAGCCGCATGGTTTATGTTTTATGTTTCCAGGACTTACTATATGTTATTCGGAATGAGTCGATAACTCGCTGTACAAACGATAATGCTAAGGATCCAGAAGGCAAGCACAACAATAGCCTCAAGGCGTGTGGGAAAGGTCCACCAGAGTACCTTGCGGCCATTCGACCGCAAAGGGTGTGGCACCACGAGATACACCTGCACCCAGTGGCAGAGCTTTTGTACGGGTAAACACAGCGTGCGTAGTCCGGGGCTTGTTCTATAGCTGGTTTGTACCATTTGAGACTGAGTGATATGATGTCCCAGCCGTTGCAGAATCCCTAGAGCAAGTATGCAGAGCCAAAAGGCATAACCAAGCAAACTACTAGTATTAGCACTATCTCCGGCGCGAGGGCTTTGATTAACCATACCCATAGGCGTAATGTGACCAAACTTCAAATTCCCAGGTATCCTGCCAAAGCATTAGACCTAAGCTGCTTGACAACGAAAGCTGACCAACGTACAATCGTCTGAAAAACGGTATCATAATATGATGGTGCGAGCAAAACAGGTGTGTTGATGGGATGTTCTCTGGGGACCTCCAGGTACTTGACGATTGTCATGCGACGGAGAGCATCCCTTGTGAGGTTTTCGGCAAGTTGTTCTCGTGGTATCAATTCTAGATGACCAAAGTCCCGGCAAGACTGCTGGAGTTGTAAGATGCCGGCTTTCCTTTCGAAGGGGAGGCAATAGACGTCGGAAGCGGCGTAGATTGAGGTGACCTTTAGCGGGTTCTGACACCGGGTCTCCCAAAAACCCACGTCTGGGGCTGCGGCGAAGGAAAGGTATCCATAAGCAGTGTATATCGCAGTCACACAGCGTTCGTTCTTGGGAAGGGCACTCGAGGCAACCGGCGAGGTATAAAAGACAATGAAGAAGATCAGGCCACAGAGTGCCAACATGACTGAAGGAGGGGTAAAGAAGAAGAGACTGAGAGAGGGGACTAAAGAGTGGAAACTCCTGCCTGAAGTCGATGTGGGGCGTGGCTGGTGCGGTGACTTTCGCACGAGATCGCTTTATGCCCGGCCATTCGAGCATCCGAGACCCGCTTGACAGAACCGGGATGAGCGGTGGGAGGTTGATGAATGAGTACCTAACTGGTTGATTCGATCTATCGAGATGGGCTTTATGAAGTCACTTTATGATAGACTGTCACCCTGCGACCGGTCAACCCACTGACTCCCGAGTTGGTTGCAGTGCAGGCTGTGGATGGGGCGGGAAGCTGAAGCCGACTTCAATCGGATTTATCTAATCTGATCGGCCCATCTGATAGTCCCGCCATTTCTCATTGGCCATAAAACCCCTCACCGCAGCGGACTTCGGCCGACCTGAATGTTATTGCCTGAGGCTACAAAAGCAAACTGCCAGGCGGTGAACAGTCCGCGAGCAGCAGTTCCGGCATTACCCGAAGAGGCAATCCTTACCTCAAGGAGTCACTCCCTCTACGGAGCCTGGAGGTGGAGGCATCACTCCATCACTGCATCCATCACCTCCAACCACCAATGATGATTCTTCACTCGTTGTATCGGGAATCTCAGAATCCATCGCCAAGCTCTCAGGCTGCGGGGAAGTCTGACCAGAAAGATGGCTCGTGTCCCTCACCATGATGCTTCTACTCCGTGCCTCTCTCGGGTATCAAGGACTTCTGTTGATCCCCCTTGCTCGGCGTCGCGTCTGGGAATGCAAAACACTGCGACAATTCGGCGACTGAGAACAGCACGATGGCCAGAACCGCAACATGTCTCTTCTCCACACGTTAAGCCTGATTCTCGATATACTCGTTGCAGGCTTCGTTATCACGATATGCCTCCCCGCTATAAGGCATACATTCCTGTATACCTTCAAATTCTGCTCGCCAAGCGTGTTCCGGGGTGGATATCAGACGGTTGAGATTCTTTCCAGCGCGCCAGTGGATTATTTGGCGGCCTTTTGCAACGACACCCGATCATACCTCCTAGTGATCGCAAATGCTTGTGTCTGTGCTGCATCCCTACTCCAAGCCATATTTGCAGACAATGGGTTGGATAGGGTGCAATTATGGCTACATCTGATGCCTTGGGTACGTAGTCATCTTGGCCTTTCTGAATTGATCAATTCTAATCTGCGTGTTCCAGCTTGTACTCCTGATACAGGGAACATTTCTTATAAGTATGACATCTCGAATCATACGGTATTCCTTGGCCCTGAAAGGGGGCCTCGCTGCCTGCTCAGTGATTGCTGTCTTAATCTTAAATGACACGATACTGCAAGGCAAAGCAAAAGATGGAGAGCCTACACCACTTGCGTGGTCGGTCTATGTCCTGGGAATCATTGTGATTGGCATATTCCTGTCTTATCCACGCAGTGATCGAGCGTTTCGCAATGGGAAATCCATTGACGAGGAAGAGACATCTTCCGTTCTTGGGCGCTTGTCATTTCAGTGGGCCACTCCACTGGTTTCGCTCTTCGCCTCTGACACATCCCTTGGCCTGGACCACCTGCCGGAACTGAGTGACAAAATGCGAGCAAAAAGTTTGCAGGACGAGTTCAATGCGGCGCAAGGTACGCGATGTACTTCGACAACGAATGCCTGGAAGCTGGTAAAGGCACTACTTATGCTCTATCGAAGGGAATTTGTCCATCAACTTCTACTATCTGTGCCATTAGCAGTCCTTGCTTTTACTCCGCAGCTAGCCCTCCGTGAAATGCTAAAAGTTTTAGAAAAGCACACTGCGGAACATGACGCACTCAATGTGTGGGCCTTACTATTGGGTCTTAGCATTGGGGTCTCGTCCTGGCTCGAAAATTGGCTTCTTTGGACTGCCATGAATTGGATCTCCGTGCCATTAACAACACAGCTTTCGGTGGTAGCTTTCAGCAAAGCAATGCGCTTGAGCTTGCAGAACTCTACGGGTGAGAGCGATGACAAGACCTCAGTTGACATTACACGAAATGTGATAAACCTCGTCGCTATCGATGCGTCACGCATTGCACTTGTGGCTGGCTTTTTACACTCGCATACTCTACAGGCGTTGAAGCTGACGGTGGCCTGTACTTTCCTGGCTCGCCTCCTGGGCTGGCAGAGCTTGCTCGCAGGGCTGGCCTGTCTGGCTCTTTTCTACCCACTGCATTATCTATGTCTGTCCAAGTATTCGGCTACCGAGAAAGAGCTCATGCTTAGTCGCGACAAGAAAGTCTCGACATTGACCGAGGTCTTGCAGGGCATCCGCCAAGTAAAGTTCGCAGGGCTTGAATTCAAGTGGGAACAAAGGATCAACTTCCTGCGCGATCGTGAAACAGAAGCTCAAAACTGGGCGTTCTTCTGGCACGTAGTCAATCTGTCGATCCATCTGCTCGGTCCAGTCATGGTGTCCGCTGTCTCTTTAAGCGTGTATAGCTGGCAGCGAGGTCCGCTCACGCCATCCATCGCGTTTCCAGCTTTGTCAACGCTTGGTTATATCCAGTTCATCTTGGGACTTATCCCTGAATTGCTGTCAGGCCTCGTGGGTGGCAAAGTGAGTTTGGAACGAATGGCGAGGTTTTTCAATTCAACTGATGCGATGGGAACGACAACGCCGTCCCGCTTTATCCAACTGGACAACGCGAGTCTTTCCTACCATACCAAGTCAGCCACAGCAGAGTCTGGCATGCTTAGGAGCGTGACCCTCACAATTCCTCTGAAGGCCTTGAGCGTAGTATCTGGACGTACTGGATCGGGCAAGTCCCTCCTACTGAACGCCATACTAGGCGAGTGCGAAATCCTTTCTGGTTCAGTCCGACGCCCTGTGCCGCCGACATTTGAGGCAATATACAGCTCGGATCTCAATCCACTGGATTGGTGTCTTAGTTCGGCTATGGCCTACGTGGCCCAGACCCCGTGGATCGAGGCAGGTACAATTCGTGCCAATATTCTCTTCGGCCTGCCCTACGACCGACCGAGATATCAACATGTCCTTTTCGCCTGTGCGCTCACGCAGGACCTCGATCTCTGGGACGGCAGGGACCTTACGGAAATCGGCCCTAATGGTGTCAATCTAAGTGGCGGGCAAAAGGTGCGAGTAGGTCTGGCGCGGGCTCTGTATTCGCGTGCCGGCATTCTTCTTTTGGACGATATCTTCAGTGCTGTGGATGTGCATACAGCAAGTCATCTCTTCAAACATGCCATCACTGGGAAGCTTGCATTAGGACGAACGAGGATTCTGGTGACGCACAACGTGGATCTTTGTTTCTCCAAAGCCGACTATCTGGTTGAGCTCGAGAATGGGACGGTTAGATACGCGTACGCAGTGGCTCACTCTCAAGACGAAGACTTGGACGACTCCTTACGCGAGGAAACGTCAGCGAGGGTCGAAGAACAGGACGATGAATCCAAGAGGTACTTCTCTTGTCAAGACGAGGATGCGAACGACACTGGCCACCCCATATTGTCCACTAAGTACGTTGAAGAGGAGACTAAATCCCAGGGGGCCCTTCAGTGGCAGTTGTTTCGAAGATACATTCAGACCAGCGGTGGATGGGCTTCATGGGCTGTTCTCGCAGGAGTCTACATTATGTACAACATATTACAGCTTGCTCAGGTAGGTGAGCATTCTTCATTGTGTGTTCAATACTGACTTTGCATTAGTATTGGTGGATACAGATTTGGAGCAGGGATGCCATTACCAAAGGCTCGGATGGCAGCGAAACAGCATACTACCTTGGGATCTATACCGGTATTGCCGCGTTGTCATGTCTTGCCGGCTCACTGCGTGCCTACATCGCTATCCAAACTTCTCTGACCGCAGCATCTCGTCTATTTCGAGGATTACTATTTGTGGTCCTTCGTGCACCCTTGCTGTGGCTTGACAAAGTGCCATCGGGGAGGCTTCTCAACCGGTTCACAGCCGACTTCTACTTGGTAGACTCACGGCTTGGCTTCGACTTGACGGCCGTTCTGAACGCGGGCATGGATTGCATCGGAGTCATGATGGGTGGAGTGTTGGTGCGCCCGATTCTCCTCGTGTGTGCCGTCTTTCTAGCCGCAGCAGCCTTATGGTACACGCAGCGATATCTGGCCGCAGCACGGGAGATCAAACGGCTCGAGAGTATCTCGCGCAGTCCGGTCTACGAGCAAATCGCCTCGTGTCTGCAAGGGCTAGCCACCATCCGCGCCTTCGGCCAGACCAAGCGCTACATCGAGCAAATCCACACCAGACTCGACCGACAGGCGCAAGCATCCTGGCACCTCTACCTTTTCAACCGGTGGTTCACCTTCCGCATCAACGTCCTCGGTGCAGTCTTCTCTACCGTGACCGCACTCGCCGTGGTCAACCGCCCCGGCATCACGGGCTCCATGGCCGGCTTCGCCCTCGTCTTCACTAACCACCTCTCCTTTGCCCTCGTCTCCCTGAGCCGCGCCTATTCCACCCTGGAAATGGATCTCAACGCCGTCGAACGTATCCTCGAATACTCCGACCTCCCCACCGAAAACACCGAAAACCCCAAGGCAACAACAACACCACCACCCACGCCCTCATCTTGGCCCAGCCACGGCAGCGTCTCCTTCACCCACCTCACCGCCGGCTACTCCCCTGACTCCCCGGCAGTCCTCCACGACATCAACCTCCAGATCCACCCCGGGCAACGCATCGGCATCGTCGGCCGCACCGGGGCCGGTAAATCGACGCTCGCGCTTGCTCTCTTCCGCTTCCTCGACCCCCTGCGCGAGGGCACCATCACCATTGACGGGATCGATATCGCCACCCTTCCCCTCGCCACCCTCCGCACCCGTCTAGCCATGATCCCGCAGAACCCGGTCTTGTTTACCGGAACCATCCGCTCAAACCTCGACCCCTTCGACGAACACGACGACCACACCATTTTGCAAGTCCTGCGGCACGTCCACTGGCCCCTAGCCTCAGAAGCAGACCTGGGTGACTCGGGCTATCTCACCATCCTGTCCTCCCCCGTCTCCCAAGCCGGCCAAAACTTCTCGCACGGCCAACGCCAACTCCTCTGTCTCGCAAGGGCAATGCTCTCCCGCCCCGCGGTATTCGTGATGGACGAGGCCACCTCCGCGGTGGATCGTGCGACGGATGAGCTGATCCAGCGGTCGATTCGTAAGGGGTTTGGGTTTGGCGGGGAGATGAGGCGCACGACGTTGCTGGTGATTGCGCATCGGATTCGCACGATTGCGGATTTCGATTGTGTGGTTGTCATGGATGCGGGGAGAGTGGTGGAGTTTGGGAAGCCGGCGGAGTTGTTGAGGAGGGAGGGGGGCGTGTTTCGGGGTTTGGTGGAGGGGGATGGTGATGCGGAGGAGTTGAGGAATATTATGTCTGGGATGTAGGCTTGGTGGAGGAGGATGTTGATGGTGAAGAGTTGGGGACGGTTAAGTCTGGGATGTTGGGGGCGGGTGGGCGCGGGTATTGGAGATGAGGCATCGGTGGGGCGTGGTGATTATATTGATTGTTGTAGGATTCTGAGACCGGTCTGCGATGGACGGTTATGTTAACTTTTGTGGTTTGTGGTTTGATTTGCACTTGGGACGGGTTTTACAGCAGTTGAATAGATGCAGACTAAATTGCATTAGAATGGAGTGGAAGATTTTCAATTATCATCCAAGTGTCATCTCCTGGCAATACTACACTTCACAAGGTCAAACTCCCCGTCAGAGGCAGATCCCGACTCGATCGTCCCACATACACCTTATATTCTCCCTGCTGCAGCTCCCACTCCTGCGCCTCCACACTCCACGTACTCAAATCACGTCTCGTCAAGGCGAACGTGACCGTCACCGTCTCCCCAGCCAGGATATTCACCTTATCGAACCCGCGCAGCTGACGGATCGGTCCATTGGGGATGCCCACGTACAGCTGTGCGACCTCCGCGCCGTCGACCGAGCCGGCGTTCTCCACCTGCGCCGTGACGTTGACCAAAACATCCCACAGCCGCGGGTTGCCTCCTTCCTGGATAACCGCCGCAGGAGGGTACTGTGTGGCCTCGACCGAGGTGCGTTGGATGTTCAGGCTGGAATAATCGAAGGTGGTGTACGAGAGACCGAAGCCGAACTCGAACTGCGGAGTGATGTCCTCCTTGTCGAAGGCGCGGTAGTCGATGTATACTCCCTCGGTGAAGTTGTCCTGCGGGAACAGGCCGTAAGGCGCGACGGGCTGCACGGGGTGTAAGACTGCGCCGTAGTCGGAGGCCTGCTTGGCGACGGTGTAGGGGAGGCGGCCCGAGGGGTTGGCGCGGCCGTACAGCAAATCCACGAGAGCTTTGCCTGTGTCTTGGCCTGGAAGATGGGCGAAGATCACAGCGGTAACGTTCTCGTGGTCGATCCAGTTATACACGAGACGGATGCCCGCGTTGTGGATCACGACGATCGTGTTGTTGCATTTGCTGGCGACGTTGGTTACCAGCGTGTCGCTGTCGGAGTCCACCAGACCTGTCCGGTCACTGCCTTCGGAGGCGTAGCTGTTGATGAAAACTAGGCAGGCGTGGGAGGCGGGGTCGACGTCTGGGTCGAACGATGTCACGTCCCAGAGGACGGCGGTGTTGTCTTCATAGGCTTGTTGCTGGATGGCGTCCAAGGGGGCGATAACGTATGCGGGATTGTTGGCACCGGAACCTCCGCCCACCCAGAGTGTGTTGTTTTGCGTGGGCGGAGCGACACTTAGAGAGACGGGGGCTAGGTCCAGGGACTCCGGGGCTTTGGCGTCGTAGCCGAACACGGAGACTAGGCGTGGCGACTGGAGAGGGAGGACGGAGCCTTGGTTTTTAACGAGGACGTGTCCCTCGATTGCGCTTTGCAGCAAAGCGTCCTTCTCATCGGCAGAAGTTCCAATGACGATCTCATGCTCGGAGTAGACGTCGACGGGCATCCCAATGCCTGGTGAGGGAAAGTCGGTGTCTTGGTTTAATTGGTACCAGGAGGCAACGATCCTGATTGAGTAAGAATGAGTATCAAAGGTGGAAGGTGATCTAACCTACCTAGTGACCATATCGTCCAGTCTCGATGCTTCCATGCTGCCGTTGGCAATGGCCGTCGTGAGATTGGACCCCCATGTGGTGGTACTTGGCATGACCATGTCCAGGCCGGCATTAGCACCAGCGATCCCGGCGTGTTGGGCATCCCAATCAGTGACAACGTAGCCTTGCAAATATCAGCAATGATGCGGAGGATTGATTAGGCCGTCTTACCTTGGAAGCCCAGTTCGGTCTTCAGAAGACCATTCAGCGTCTTACTGTTCTGGCAGCTGTAGGAATTATTGACTCGGTTGTACGAGCACATCACGGAGACACTTCCCGCCAGAACGGCGTCTTGAAACGGCCAAAGATACAGTTCATGGATAGTTTTGTCGTCGATGTTAGAGGAAACTGAGGCAACAGTGACGCCGTTCTCAGTCTCGGGGTTTCTGTTGGTCTCTTGCTCGTTTCCGATGTAGTGCTTTGATTCAACCCTTAGCCATGACTCAGATGACTTTCCAGTAAGATGGTATGCACATACCTTGACCGAAACGCCGACACCGGCTTCCTGCACACCCTGCACAGTCTCATACACCAGCGCACCGCTGAGGTAAGGATCGTTGGCAAAGCCTTCCCAGTTACGACCACCTTCCACGACACGACCAAGTGGGCCAACAACTGGGCCCAGTAGGAGATTTACCCCCTTTCGATGGAACTCCTGTCCCATGTATAGGGCGCGTTGGTGTGCAAGAGTTTTATTCCAGCTAGATAGAATGGAATCATTACTCGTTTGCCACGGATGCAGTGGCTGTGACATCTCTTACCTTGCTCCCACGTGAATGCCACTTGGCCAGCCATTCACAAAATCGGTTCCACGCTGCGTAAATGTTAGCGGTCATGGTCAATCCAGCGCGACCTTGTGCACTTACCAGCCCATTTCCTGCATCAGAAACACAAAGCCCGGGGAAGCCGAGACGAGAGACTGCTGGAATGTTGCCTGAGCAGCCATTACTGGCAGTATACCCGGCTGTGAAGTTGATCTTCTCCTCGTCTGTGAGTTGAGCGACAAAACTCTTTGCCTTTACGTAGGCTGCGGCCCAGGACCCGGTTCCGGCACCGTCCGCTAGATGGTTGGGTCAGTATTGAGGACATGGTAGAAAAGCACAGTGTTGCACGTACGGGAGGGGTAGACGGGCGGAGAATCGCCATAAAAGTAAGTATCGCTTGTAATATTTTGCTCAGTCGGGGCCGCGGAGCAAAGTGAAAGACCGCCCAACAGGGCCGCAAAAGATGCTAGACCGTACATTCTGCTGGACTCGCTTGCCTGTCTCGATATTTTGCCTCCGCGACTGCCTGACGTATTTATACCTTTAGTCCAATGCATCGAGTGGACTGTACAAGAAGACCGAGTTGGTCAATCCCACCTAATGCTCCGAATACTCCGCAGAATTGCCTGACTCCCGGGTAAATATCGGCAGAAAAACAAGAACTGAAAGGCTCTAAGACGGCCATCTGCAGGTTTCAGCAGTGGAATATCCAGGGCAAGAATGAGGGTTAGGTAGGTGGCTAGGAGGTAAGTGCCGGCTCGCGAGTCAGTGAGCGGGTGTTGATCCCCACATGCCGTGCATCTATGTACAATCCGGGGTTGTCCCACCAGCCCCACAACGACCGACAGGACAGCCAGTGCGGGGCAAGTCCGAGTGAGGAACAGCAAGAGTGCCATCTGTGGCCTGACAAAACCCCGCATTTGCCCTCTGGCGACTGTGGATGCAGGGTCACCCATGCTTCGTGGGGTTTTGCGTGGGGTGCTGTACTCTGGGGTGGCCAACCCAACAATTGGTGCTCTGGTCAATATGGACATCCTGGTGTTGAAAACGTAGTTGGCGTTTTGAGAACAGAGAATTCGCTAGCATTCCGCCTGATTTCTTCTCTTGTCTTGGTGCTAAGCCGGTCGCGACATCCACACCGGCTTGACTGACCAAAGCTTGTGGGGAAGACTTGGGGCTCGGATCAGAAGCCACCGAAAACGACTATGCCTCGAGTTAGTCCTCGGCCAGGAAAGTCGGCAGATGGAAGGAGAATGGAGGAGGGATTGCCATTCATATCAGCCAGGTGACTCGAGGCTAAGTGGTCGGATTGGGCTTGAGTACGCGGCCAGGCTCATGTTCACTCCTAGTGCCAAGGCGGCTAGAGTGAGGTCAGTGGGAGAAGCGGATCACGCGGATGCTAGAGTAGAGGGGAGATGATCATGACGCAAAGTAGAAAAGAGGGGAAATGCGCGAGATGTGAATGAGGAGAAGTTGTGAAAGTGAGAGTGGATGTGAGGGGAGGAGGAAGTTGTGGTTGTAGAAGAAGGAGAGGCTGGAGGGAAGCAGTTCGGAGGAAGTCAGACAAATCACGCAAACATACAAACATGCAAACAAAGTACAACTTCTTACCAACTTTTCCCTTTCCTTCTTGCTCTTCCCTTCTTACAATTTCTTCATCTTCATCTATTGACTAGGTACTATCACAGGTGCAGCTCATCTGTGGCTTGTGTTTACACTTCGACTACAAACAAAATCCATGGATTGTGAAATAGGACTGAAAATTCCTGCAAATTTACCTGTGGCAACCCCATGACAGAGATCGAGTTCCCACTTCCCTACGCATCGGACGACTCCACCGGCACTATATCCGGACTGACTTCAAACGAAAGGGTGAACCTCGGATTAAGTTGTACAGGGGTGGGAGCCTCCATCGGTAGCAGATACGGATTCGGAACGCTCGGATCCTCATTCAGTGTAGGAAAACAAGTCGTGAATCCGAATTCCACCTGGCAAAGCCGTATAATCCATCGCGCTTCTTCCTCGGGGTCGTTGGCGATTCCGATCCAACCCACCGTGGGCACCGAAATCTGTGATTCGCCCTGACGAGTGCAATGTAGCGCGACCGAGGTAGGTGTTCCCCTCGGGATTAGCACGAAACTATACACCTCGCGGTCCGTTGGGCTAATGGCCTGGATGGCGATCTGGGCATCTTTCGCTACATTCGCAAGCCAAACGGCGTTTTGTGGCAGCGCTTCCCCAGGGCGGCCCCGGATCAGCGCATGGTGGCGCTTCTCGCCGCTATATACGAACCAGTGCACCCCGAATGCATGTCCGACATAGCGAGAAAAATTGTCTGGGTTGCGTACTGCTCCCCAAATACAGCTCCCGGAGATGAGGAAGGGCCAACCGTGCTTGCGGGTTCTGACAAGCGTTCGGATTGTTACCCAGGCATATTCCTGTCCCGGTTCCATGAGCGAAGGGTCGGCCAAGATAACCCCATGGAGATTGGTCCCTAATGGGTCATTGATGAATTCAGCTAGGTGCGTAATACTGGGTGACAGTACGACCATGACGCGAGGCTCTAATGCCTCCATCAACGCAGCGACATGCTCTGATGGCTCTCGACCCCGAAAAAAGATCAGAATCACTGGCGAGTAGAGCATCATGGGAGGACGAGGATGCTCGGCACCGACATCACCCCGTTCGTTTATCCGCCCAGGTCGACTATCCACTTCGTCGGAATCATCATCCTGTGCCCCATGTTCGCCCTCCCCAGCGGGAACATTGACCGGGTTTGGGCTGTCGGTATCAGAAATCACTTCCTCTTCCACCATACTCAGACGATCGTCAGGTCCCGTATTCATATCGGGTGCCTAGGTTTCCCGCGTTTTGCTATGCGTTCCTAGTGAGTATCGAGGTGGGTATCCTAACACGAGATCAAGCTAGAGGGTATCAAGGGCATATTTGTACTTACGGATTGGCACTCTCAAAACATATGCACGTTTGGGTATTGAGGTTTGTCGCTGATTATTACTTTTCTTTCCGGACGAGTTTCACTAAAATAAGCGGGCTTCTACCGCTGCTGAAATCAAAGGAACCCAAACGGTGATCTCATTTCATAGCATAAGGCAGCTACCGACAGCTTAGTCTTGAGTTGTTGAATTACGTTATTCTTGCTGAAGGCGCACTTCGGTCAAGATTCCCTTCCACTCGAGCTGCACCCGCTCGTCGGTCTGGTGTAGACACCACAGTTTGGCTAAGGCTGCGAGACTATCGTCGTCCCTTCCTCTCATGGCCAGCCAACGAGGTGAGAAGGGGAAAGCATGGATGGCGCTTCCCACCATCAATGCAGGGGCCATTTGGATGATGGTACGCGGAAGGCCCAGTCGCCAGCCATTGTTCCAGTCGAACGTCTATTTACAGTCTCATTTACCTCGCCCTGGCACTCTGACAGCTTACCTCGTGCCATAGGTGATCCAATAAGCCACGATTGCACCAACTACAATGCTGATGGCCTCCAAGACCAACCAAGATCCACGCCAGCGGGAAGGGGCTGTCTCCGAGATATACAAAGGCGCACCCATTACCAGCGTGCCGACGCCAATTCCACCAGTCAACCGAGCGGCAAGCAACGTAGCATAGTCCAAAGTTGCAGTCTGGATGATGGCGCCGACCATGAAGAAGACCCTGGCAACAGTGAGGCACCACTTGCGGGAGATTCGGTTGGCGACGGAAGGGAAGAAAAGACAGCCGATGAAGGGGCCTAGTTCCAGCATAGCGGTCATGAGACCCGTGTTGAACCCATAGTGCGCAATTGTCGGGCGAGCACTCGGGGAATAGCTTTCGGAACAGGCTCATCTCCAGGAGTGCAATTGCAGTCACTGAACCGACCAGAAACCCGTCCCGGAAAACCCAGGGAAGCGCAAACAAGACTAAGGTATCCAGGTTCGACCCGACAATTGCCTGCCATTTTCCCCGCATTCCAAGCGGGACAACCGGGGAAGGAGACGAAAGACGGGGGAATGTGTATCCTACACCCTTGATTGGACATCCCCAGGCCCGGAGCGATGACACTCAATCCGGCAGCCGCTGAAAAGGGCGGGCGGAAGAAATTGCCCCATGCGGTAGCGTAGATTTGAGATGGCTCAGCCAATCACGGCGCAGGCTAGTGCTGAAGAGGCATAGCCTCGGGTAGATTCCGACTGATTTCTTGGTGACGGTATGACATCATCAGCATCCTCTTGCTGTCGATTGGACCACAAGCGAGGACTCTCTAAATTGTACTATCAAGACCAGGAATGAGTAAAATGATAACTACATGACTCTGCAGACTTCAAGAATTGCCTATCTATCGTCATCATCGCCAATCAGCCTTGGCCTATATTCATCGAAGGTGAGGATTGTAAATCGCCGACCATTCGGGTAATGAGCGTTGGTGCAGCCGCTGGGCTGGTGACCTTTGCACTAAGGACAATATCGCGCGGATGCTGTAGAATTAGCCATCCCTATCGATCGCAAGAGTCTATCACATGGCAGGCTATTGCTTAGACTCCAAACCGAGGTATAGTCTTGAGAAGGAAGAAGTAAAGCATTGGAGATATATTGAGGCCTCCTCAACCTCGTTGACCAGCAAGGCCCGTGGTAGCATGATATTCCTTCGACCTGCAAGACTCTTAGATACTGTATGTGGTATTCCTGGTGCATCTTCAACTGTGGCTACAGGCAAACCATTTATGTCTTGATTATAGGATTCAGTTGGCTTCTAGATCTTTCTTCTGGAAGATGCAAGGTGATCTCTGGTACGCTGTGGGATTGCTTGGGTCTACTGTGCTCCTCTATATAGTTCTTCTCTGGTAAAACCACATCAGCGCATCAGTGTGTTGCTACTTTTGCATATTCCGAGTTCTTTGTGCATCTTCAGATCTTCGGACCGATACTGGTTTTGTCAGATTGATGCACTTGAAAAACACCAGGTTGCCTCGCTAGTGAGCTGCAGTAAGTCTATGGCTGTACTCTCCGCTGTGTGCGTGATTGTCATCGAATTTGCTTCTGCTACGTGGGCCATTATGGTATCTAGAGATTGACTTGGTCCCGATCTTACGCTAGATAGAGCATGTAGGCAAGACAATGCGTGTCGTGAAGGAATTATAAATTTGGTGTGAGATATCGCTCGTGAAGATCACCTGTAAACTACAGGTAATTTTCACCAAGAGATAGATCTATATTAACAGAGAGAGTGCAAGAGTCAGTGTTGGACATAATCTCCTGACCCTTTTCCTGGTGTGAGTGTTATCATCTAATCATCTCGATGTGCAAGATCCAAGCTACACTAGACCAAGCACTTCATTTACCACAGCTCTAGCCTAGGAGCTACCTTACTCCCTTGTCATTCTTGAACGCTACCTGATCTAACACCTCGATCCCTATCCCCCTTTTCTTTTTCACTTCACACTCATCGTTCCCTAGCAACAGAACACCGCAGATATCTCTCGCTGTACCGTCTTCGCAACAAAACCCAACCTACTCACTCGATCATCGTCCTACATCGTCTACATCATTAACCTCGTCACAAGAACTAACAACAATCATGCCCGTCACCTGGAACTCAGAGGCCAACGCCAAAGTATGTCCTCTGCAACTCTCTATCTCCTTCATCCCCGAATGACCGACTGACAAGAACCTATCATAGCTCTTCCTGGGAGTCCTCACCCAGCTGAGAAACCAAAACGTCAAGCTGGACTACCACGCCCTGGCCGGATTTGTGGGCTCAGGTAGGTCCACATCATGAAAAGAGAGATAGTTGCTAATGTGTCAGCAGAATGTTCCGTTCGTGCCGTGCAGCAGCAGATGGATAGGCTGCGCAAGCAGGCCAACGAGAGCGTTAGTAACTCGAATCCTCCCGCCGGTACTCCAACTAAGCAGAGGGCCACCAATGCTCCCTCCGGCAAGACGACTCCGACTGCCAAGCGCAAGGCTGGGCGTATTGCGACGAAGACACCTACCAAGAAAATGAAGCCTGGTTCTGAGGACGCGGTTGCGGAAGAGGAGGAGGAGGAGGAGGAGGAGCAGGAGGAGGAGGAAAGCGTGACAATCTCTCCTTCCTCTACCAGCCTCTAGATGAGCTATACATCGTTCTCATCGCCAATCCTTGATCCAACACTTGCTCCTATCGCTCTTCGGCCTGCTTTGCTTTTACATGACTTCCTGTTGATGAGACGCCTGGATGAATGTAAACACAGGTCATCATCACTCCCATGCGTTCTTCTTGCTCTTTTATCACTTGCTATGAATAGGAGTCATGTTTAGTTGAGTGGGGATCACATTAGCTACTTTCAATACATCATTTCTATCCAGCTCGGATTGATGTTGAGGCTTTTAGGATGTTCAGAGGTAGACAAACAAGTGAGAATTGCCAGTGTCCACGCTTACTAACCTACTATGATTCGTTAAGTGAGCCCGTCATGCTGTAGCCTTTTGTCGCCTTCCATGGCCATCGAGTCAGACATGCTCTCACTTCTGATTCTGAAAATACAAGCCCTCTATACTAACACCCTGCACTTCTAGTAACACCGATAGAAGTTCAACCCCGTGAGTTCCATCCGGTCAGATATATCCCTCTTTCGTAAAGTATCTTTATACAGTAGTGAGGGAAAGCAAGGTACGCCGTCACAGAAATGAACGCCATGTTCCATGGATGGCTCAAAGGCGCGGTATAGAAGACCAGGTGAGTTGTATGTGTACTGCGGTTGGTGGTTGAACAGGTTCTACCTCCACGGTCTCTAACTAGTGTAGTTTACTTATATCACACACGAACTCCATGACATTGAGCGATTCTACTGAATCCCCTTCCACACAGCCAGTGAGTGGGGATCCGCTTCCACCCTCACAAGAGAGTCATTTACTTAACCTGCTTGCTCCACTGCGCCTTGAAGAACACCTCATCCTAAGCTTGAATCTTGCTGCAACCCCTCAATATCAACAGTCTCTGATCAAGGTCAGAATCCGATTGAGCCAGTGGAATAATCATCTGAACACCAAGATTGAATCTGGCGTTGTGTTACTAGTGAGAGCAAAGAGAAGGCGTCCTTCACCACTTCACTCAGCCAGCTTCCAGTCAGACCACTGCCATCGCACCTCCCTCTCCTCTCCTACCATCCAACGCCTGCACCAGATCCAGTACAATTCATACCATCCTGCCTTCTCCTTCTCTATCATTCTCCATCGCGAACCCAGCCACCAGCACAAAGCTCGACCTACATCGCAAGCAAACACCCACACATCGCCAATCCATCCCAAGCACGAGTTACCAACCTCCAAAACGAAACCGCCGCAAATCACCACCACAACCTAAGAAAAAACCACTAAAGCCAACATGAAGTGGACACCCGAAAACATGAATGTCGTACGCTTCCCCAGTTCAGCCCATCCCAGCCCAGTCCAGCCCCTTCATCCATCACCTCACACACCAAACTAACCACCTCGCACGGAATCTGCTAGCTATGGGAAACCCTCTTTGAAACCCACGACCTCACCATCGACGTCGACAAGATGGCCGCAACCTGGCGTAGGTCTATCCCCTCCCCCCCTCTCAATCCCATGACCCTCTTTCATCCCCTCCTATACCCGACTACTAACCCACATTCCACCGCAGCCACCCCTCACCCCGACGACGAAAAGCCCACCCCGCGCGCCATCAAAGAGCGTCTCGAGAAATTCCGCCGCAATCTGAAGAACGGGGGCAGCTCGATCACTTTTAGTATGGGGACGAAGCGCGCGGGGGGTCCGAGCCCCGAGTCGCCACAGAAGACTCCGCCGAAGAAGAAGAAGCGGGTGTCGAAGAAGGCCGTGCCGGGGAAGGGAAACGTTGCGTCGGAGGAGAAGGGTTCCCTGGACGGTGATAGACAAGGAGGTGCAGGGGAGCAGGGTTCTGCGGGGAATGTGGGTTGAAGATGTCTGGGAGGGGTGTGGGTTTATGCCATGTACAGGCGATAGGGGGTGTGGGCTGGGGGATGGGAACGAGTTTGGATTGCGGGTTTACGTGACGATGAGGGGTTTTTTTTTTTTTTTTTCTTTCTTGCCAGTGAGGGCACAAATCATAATTCGAGAAGATGAATGAAACTCATTCACGGTGAAAAAGTGCAAAAGTTCCGGCTGGACTTGTGAGCCAACTACACTATTCCTGCGCATCAGTCTTCTAGGCGAGTAGCACAAAGCATGCAGCCACACGCCCGGGAATATAAAAGCACGAAACCCCGAGGGTGTCAGCCAGCCAGGCGGGCGACGATGACAATCTCGATGGCCGGAAATGCAAGCGTCGATCTTAGTGCGGGTGGAGTGTAGCCCCGTTGATCGGCGGCTGAGATGCTGGCTCTTTTGTTCTCTCCCCCCGACGACCCCGTGCTGCCCGGTAGAGGTGATTTGGATGCAAAGGTATAGTGGTGCATCGTGTATCTGATACGATACAAAGCGTCGGTGTAGCTACGCAGTTCATCCTCCCACTCCCGTAGAGTATCTCTGATGTTCACAGGAATTGGCACCTCAGGCCAACCCGGCGTGACGATCCCTGCCCTAATCCGTGACGGACCGCCTCTGCCACCTTGGAACAGATCCAGTCGTGCTTTGCCTGCATGAGGTTTCGAGCCACGACCTAGTTACCCAGTGGAGTCTGTTGCACGCCAGTGGACCATGCTAGACCTGGTGTTTGCAGTCCACTGCTATTGGGTTCATCGCTTCAGCCCATGAGTCGTGCTGCGGCTCCACCGATCGGCACTTCTTCTGAGCGAATCCCAGTACCTCGTAGCTACCGACCGGGTGGTTCCTGACCATACAGAGGAAAGTGGATCGGAAGCCTGGAGCTTGTCGAGGTTTTCTTGGGAAGGTGTGCTAGTGCTCGACCAGGGACGGTGCAAGGAGCTGGCGGCAGCTCTTGCGTACAGTTCTGGGATGAGATGAAAGCCTGGGAATGATATTGCTGCCACTCGCTGAATCGATCGCAAGAAACAAATCCGAAGTACAGTACATACTCAAGGTAACGAACGCCACACGGGGGTTTGCTAGGAGTAAACCAAAACGCCACCGAACCGAGTAAAAACACCTTTTACACCCCCTTCTCCCGACGCATGTCCATTGTATTACTCCCTCCACCCGTCCATGCCAGAAAACCCTCCAGTCGATCGGCTCTGCAACCACGCTATGCGTCAGTCCAGTCCTCGTATCCGCCAGGTCGCAACTCCTTGCCCACCCCGCTCGTCTTCTGGATAAACTTGGTGACCAGTTCCTTGATGCGCGGGCCGCGAGGGATGTAGTGCGACCCCTGGAAATACTCCACCTGCGCATGGGCGCAGCGCTCGACCAGTTTCAGCGACTGCCGTTCGGTGATCCAGGTATCCAGCGCGGCGAGGAAGTGCAGCACCGGGGTCTGGATCTTGCGCGCATAGATCCACTCATAGGTGCGGTGCTCGAACATGAAGGCAGAAAAGGCGATGCAGAATTGCAAGGGCGGGTGGTTAACCTGATTTTTTTGGTTGTGAGATTCCGTAGTGATGCGCATGATAGTTAGTATGCGTACGTACGTGGAAATGGGGATTCGTCTTCAAGTTCTGTTCCAGCAATGCGGTCAGGATCACCGACCAGGCGGCCCCCGCTGAGAAGCCGATCACGCCGACAAAAGGACCGTGTTCGTTCAAGACAGTCGCTAAGTGCTTCCAGGTGTGTTCCAGTCCTTTGAGTTCTTGCGTTTCCGGATCGCCGTACCCCCAGAGCCAGCTGTCGGGGAGTTTGTTCGGCTTCATGTAGGTCTCGTCACAGGCGTCGAGCTCGGAGGCTGGGATCGGTCCGTCCAGGTAGACGAATTCCACGCCCCCCGGGTAGGGAAACTCGGATTGCAGGGCCGAGCTGGCGAAGAGGGCGCGAGCGATCGGCTCGTGGAGGTAGCGCATCTTGGCTTGGAAGGTGTGTGCGGATTGCCCAGTGCCTGTCGTTGTTCCAGTCGCGCTGACGAGAGTGGAGGGAGAGAGGGTGTGTACTCACCGTGAAGCATCAGCACTTTCGCCGTGCGCGGGGGTTGTTGAGGTCGAGTCTCGAGATACATCTCGTCCCAAGCTCGGTCAGAACACTCGGAGCGAGATAGGTGGGTGATGAGTGGATATCCTCCAGCCTCCAGCACCGGGAGACAAGACCCCCTTTATACGCGATACGTCTCCCCGATCAGAACCCTGACAGGCACTCCCTATGCATCTTTGAGTTTCCGATGACGATCAGTCGGCAATCTGGTACGAAAGCTGCTGAGTGGGCACCGGGTGCTGTCCCACCTCGCGTGGCGCTATCGAGCACGGTTTCATCCACAAAACACCCGATCAATAGATTCCTTGCTTGCCTCGACCGCATGGGCATGGATGCTGACAGGACCTGCTCCCGTACCGTCGGAGCATTCGAGCTGGTCAGCACGCCATGTGGGCTGTACACACTCTCGGGTTGGATCGCTGCCAAACTCCTCCGGGAATTACCTCTGCATCCTGTCCGGATTGGTACGTGAACCATACCCTCGAATCGCAGGCCATTCCAAAAATCTCGCGTCCTCCGATCGTAATATTCGCCGGACGCAGATCGGCCAGATGAGATCGCATCTGGCCTGGCCGCCTCCTGGCCCAGTCAATCCACTACCCCTAAATCCCAGAAGTCTAGCAGCTCAAACCCGTGGAGACATGGTGCGTGCATGAATGCGACGAGCCCGACACAACTATACTATCGATTGGGCCGCACTCGGAGATGAGTAGTATCGCGACTCGAATTTGAGTCCGGGTCGACTATTGAAGCACTATTGTTGTTCGCGCTCGCAAGAACCAGTAGCATTTTCCTGGCTCCTCGGCGTGTTCTTCGGCCTGTACACAGTAAGTGAAGGCTCCTTTCGACGCTCGCGATGTCGTGGCTGCAGCATCCAGGGCTTTTTGCTGGGCGATCGCCCAGATCGGCACGGATCGCCGCGGCGGGGCCCTCAGGACCGGATTGGACTATGATTGCAGTGGGACGCTCCGCACTAATACGAACCTCTCTGGACCAAGAGAGGACTGTATGCTAGAGCTGTATCGATCGACATAGAGAGGGAGGATGGGACCCAGAGCGCTGGTAATGTGGATGGCGTACTATGGAGAGGTGGTGTTGTGCCTGACCTAATGGCGCCAGGCCTCGCTCAGTGGGTGGGTATAAAGACATCAAGTCTGCCTCCTCTGCACAAGGCTTGGCTGCATTGCTGCCCACATTTCATAGTTCTTTAATCACATCATGGCACCAAAAACCGTGGCAGAGGCGGCAGACAACACGCAGCCGCCGCCCGACAGGCATCTGTTCGGCCTGCTGGAACAAACTGCAGAGAGATTTCCCGACCGCGACGCCGTGGTCGCGCTGCGACAGACGGAGAAACCAGGGCCTGTGGGCGCCGAAGTGCAGACGCCTTTGCGGTGGACTTTTTCAGAACTACACACCCGGAGTGTACGTCTGGCGGCGTCTCTCGCACAAGCGGGAATCGGCAAAGGGAGTCGCATCGCGGCCTTCCTGCTCAATGAGGCCGAATGGGCGGTGCTTTTCTGGGCTGCGGCTCGTCTCGGCTCGCAGTTCGCTCCATTGGATCCTCGCATGCTCGGTCAACGCGCAGATGCCCTGCATCTGTTGCGGAAGCTAGAACCTGCCGCGGTGTTCGTCTCCGCGGTGGCTATGACCACGCCTCTGGATGCTGCGCTGACAGAAGGGGGGTTTCAGCCGGTGGTGAAGAGCATCACGAGAGTATCGGACGATGAATCGTTCCCGGATGGCTGGACGACGTTGCCACGGCTGATGGAGCTGCAGAGGGAAAACGCCCCCACGGCGTTGGTGCTTCCCCCGTCACCAACCAACACAGAAGACACGGTTCTCATTCTGTTCACGAGCGGCACCACATCTCTACCTAAGGGCTGTCCGCATACCACGCGGTCGATCGCGACGCCCGGCCTGATGGTCGTCAACACCCTCAACATCAAGCCCGGGGACCACCTCTGCGGACACCTCCCCAGCTTCCACATCTTCGCGATCGTAATGACGCTCGGCACCTGGTTCAGCGGAGCGACCGTCGTCTATCCCAGCCCGACCTTCGATCCCGCGGCCTCCCTGGAAGCCATCCGCCTCGGCGCGAAAGTCCACACAGCCTGTGTCCCATCCATGGTGCAGGCCATCGCCTCCCAGCTGACGTCCGACAGCGAGGCTCTGCAGTCGTTGTACCAGATTGTCCTGGGCGGCGCGTCGTTATCGCCCAGCATCGTCGAGCTCTGTCTGTCTCTCGGGGCTGATCGAGTCATTGCGGGATATGGCACCACGGAGGGGGTGGCCACTTTGTTGCATTTTTATGACGCTGCATCATATCAGAAGATCCGGGGGGAGGTGTGTTTGGGTCCTCCCCGAGCAGGTGCGAGGGTTCGCATCTGCGCCCCTGACAGCAAGATCCCCATTCGCCGGGGTCAGCTCGGTGAGTTGCACCAAGGGGGAGATCCCATTTTTGGAGGGTATCTCGATGCCAGTGCGGAGGACAATCGTACCTGCTACCAGGAGGATGGCGTGAACTGGTCGGCGACTGGTGATCAGGGGTACATGGACGAGGAGGGCAATGTCTACCTCTTGGGCAGATATAAAGATCTGATCATCCGCGGTGGGGAGAACATCTCGCCCGTGAAGATTGAGCAGTGCTTGACCAAAATCCCCGGTGTTCGGGTCAGTCCATCCTCCCACTCCCTGACTGAGTCAATGCTGATAGCCGCCATAGGAAGCATATGTCGTGGGCATCCCTGATCCCGTGGCCGGGGAGGTGCCGATGGCAGTCATCCGTCGCGACCGCACCGTCGATGATGTGTCCACGAGGATGCTTCAGGCCAAGGTGCAGGAAGAGCTCGGGCGCTCTTTCGCTCCTACCATGATCCTCGACTTACAGGAGGACCTGCAGCAAGACCGCTACCCGACCACCACGACCGGCAAGGTCCTGAAACCCACTCTCCAGACCTGGGTGGTCGAATATCTCCAGCAGCAGGCCGCACCCGAGTCGGCCTCGGGGGATGACCTCGTGTCCCAGATCGCGGCCATCTGGGTGGCCATTACCGGACTCCACGCCGACCAGCTGGACCTCGACGCCCCGATCCGCACCTTCGCCGACAGCATGATGATGATCCAGTACCTGCACACCGTGACGCAGCGTCTGGGACGCGTGACTCGCAAAGACCTGATCGAGCACGACACCATCCGCAAGCAGGCCGACTTCCTCCTCGCCAACCGCAGCATCGCCAGCAGAAAAGCCTCCGTCATGCAGCCTCCCTCCCCCGGCAGTCCGCCCACCTCTCTCGATCCAGCTCGCGTACAGCAAGTCGGCGAGGCCACCCTCCGGCCCCTCGGGTTCAGCTGGGATGATGTCGAGGAGACCCTGCCCGTCACCGACACGCAGACCTGGTTCCTGAAAGACACCCTCAGCCCCAGCGCCTTCAAGATCCGGACCTCGTGGATTGCCGCCCCCGGGCTGAGCGTGGAGTACCTCGAGGCCATCATCCACCTGTGGATCCACCGCCACCCACTCCTGCGCAGCACCGTCGCGCAGTACGACCAAGACCGCATGGTCTGGCTGATCATGCGGCCCACCGCCCGGTGGATGCAGCAGCACATCACGCACGGCCGCGCAGTCGACCACATCGCCGCGCTGACCCAATACCACGCCGACAACCCGTGGGAGGGCTGCGTGGTGCTCCCCGGCCCCTTCCTCAAGGCCACCCTTGTTCGGGATCGAGACTCTTCCCGCGCCGGGGTGATCCTGCACTGCCACCATGGCATCTACGACGCGGTCACCATCTTCCGGTGGCTGCAGGACTTCAAAGACCTCCTGGCCAACAACGGTCTGCCGCGCCTGGACTTCCGGAGCTATGGCCGCTTCCTCGCCGACTACCAGCAGTACATCTCCAGCGCGGCGACGGCCGACGCAGCGGTTGCCTTCCACGTCCAGCGGCTGCAGGGGGTGTCCGCGAGGCACGCCACGCCGTGGCCGCGCCTGTCGACATGGAACGAAGTCCGAGCGCAGGGACTCGACCCGTTCATCAGCACCTCGACCAAACGCTCCGTCCGACTCCCCCAGCTCGCGGAGATGCGGCGCGCATCCCACATCCCCGTCCCGGTGATCGGAAAGGCGGCGTGCGTCCTCCTCAACGCCCATCGCACCGGGGTGTCCGAGGCGGTCTTCAACGTCGCCGCGTCTGGTCGCGTCTGGCCCGACGAGACCCGCGCCCACCCCAATCCCCTGGAAATCGACGGGCCCATGATCGGATTCTGTGTCGAGCGCGTCCTCGTCCAGCCCGCGGAGACTGTGCGCGAGCTGTTGACCCGGTTGACCGCGGACCAGGACGTGCAGAGTCTCTACACGCATGCCCCGTTCAGTCGCGTCCTGGACCGGCTGCGCGCGCTGGATGCCGCTGCCGGCACGAATGACGCGGGTTTTATTGAGCAGGCGGCGTTCGCGCAGGTGTTCAACTGGCGGTTGGAGCAGTATGCGGAGACGGAGGGGGATCCGATTCGGATGGTGGATTTCCGCGGGGGGTATGATCTCGGGGTGATTTGGTTGCCGACGCTGTTGGAGGGGGACGTGTTGGAGTTGGAGCTCATCGTGAATACGTTGGCGGTGGGGGGAGAGGCGGAGATTGTGGGTTTGATGGAGGAGTTTCTGGCTGTCATGGGGTGGTTGTGTGAGGTGGAGAACTTGGATAAACGAATAGCGGAGTGTCGTTATGAGGGGGCGGCTTGTTGGTGATTGTGGAGTTTGGGATAGAAGGAGTAAAGTAAAGTTAGGCCAGGAAGCTGAAAAGAAAGGGGGGTCTGGGGGTTCTCCCCCGGAACGCTGTATTTTCCCAAGATGTTGAAAGAGTGAGTGTATCCAGAAAGTTGAAAATAAGGGGTGGTCCGGGGGTGGAAGTGTGTTGGCTCGGTGGTGGTGATACGAGAGCTACACACAATACAAGAATTTTTGTGACAATAAATTTTCTAATTATATGGTCAAAATAGACATCAAGCATCTTGTGTAGTAGGTCTAGCAGAAATACACCGACTGTACCGAGTACTATATATATCTTACAAGGAGGCAGCACAAATTCTGGCCGAGAGCCGGCGTGAACGACGCCTACTGAAAATCAAGCACTACGCAGTATTCTCAGCTCAGTCTCAGTCTGTCTCTTCCGAATTCCCCACCATGGCTTCTTGCCAACGGATGAAGTCCGAGATCTGAGCTCGAACACGCTGCAAATCGTCCGGGACCTGTGCCAACAGCTCCCGCGCATCCTGCAGCAGTTGCAAAGCGTTGGCGCGTTGACCCGGATACTCGATCCTCCACGCCGGCCATTGCAACCTCTCCAACCCGGTCATCGACTGGAAGGTCTGACCAGGGCACTGCTGCTCGGCTTCCAACCGCGCTGCCTCGTAGGCTGTGCGGTAGACGGCCAGTTTGCGCATCAGCAGACCGCGTTCCTTGTTCCGCTGCTCGCGGTCATCATCCAGCACAGGCTGTTCACTCGGCGCTTCCGACAGCTGTTCGTCCAACTCTGCCAATCGAGTTTCCTGCTCCTCGACTTCCTGATGCAAGTACTGCAGCTCCCACAGCGGACGACCCTGCGGCTGGAGACACACGTTGCCCGGGCACAGGTCCCTGACCCGGTGTTCAGCCAGCTGTACCAATTCATTCGCGTGCGCGGCCTGGGCCATCGCACGCACAATCTCCCAACGCGCACCCCACTTCTCTTCGTCCGTCTGCACCCCCTCTCGCAGTTGATCACGAACCCTGGCGAGCCAGGAATCGACACGCTCCGCGGACTTCCTGTGTTCCTGCGCAACCCGAAGCGGCTCCGTCGCAAACTCCTCCGCCTGCATACGCGCCATCGCCCTCGCGACATCCACCTCAAAAGCATCCCCATCGAACGCATCGGGCCAGCCATGCTTCAAATACAACTCCCGCAGCGACCCGTCATCCCCCAACGCTGACCACTCATCCCACCCGTCACTCTCCCCGCCAGTTGGCACCTCGTCGAGCGCGCGATACCACCGGACAACATCCCGCAGCACCTCCCCCGCATCGCGATGCGGAATATGCTCGAAGCTATTTCGGTTCACCGACACCGGCTCCCGCTCCTCGACGTCCCGCAGCGCCAGGTCCGTGGTGGACCAGCCCTCCTGATCGATCATCCAGATCAAGTGCCTCCGCGCGTCGTACAGGATCACACTCCCGTGGTTCCCGAGCTGGGAGAGGGGCGTCACCCACGGACGCATGTACGCTCCATCTTCGGAGTCGTAATCCGGTACGGTCTCCACCCCGTACAGAGCGTAGAACGGATCGCGGCCTTGTTCGACGCGCTCCGCGTCCCGGAAATCAGTGAACTCGCCCCCGTGCAGGAAGCCGCTGTGGCCGGCGGCGGCGGGGTCGATGTAGGGCAGGATGCTGTAGAGGTATTGCACGGCGGGGTCGATGTTGAGGGTAGTAAAGTGAGAAGCGAGGGCGGTGAGGTTGTGTGGGCCTCGCTGGATGCCGGATGGGTCGAGGTAGCGCATGGCCACGAGGGTTTCGTAGATTTCTGACATTAGGTCTGCAATTTCGTGGAGGCGGGCTTTCTGCTGTGGGGTGATGGAGTCTGTGGAGGGGTTGGAGGAGGGGGAATGGGGCTGGTAGCGCTGCCATAGTGGAATTGAGAGCGACATGATCAGGAGGGTGAGAATAGTAGCGAGCATGATGGCATTGATGAAGGTAGGAGGCAGGATGGGCTTTGGTTGTTTGTGTTCAGGGTAGCTTGTGAGGTAAATATAAGCTCGGCGGGCGTGGCGCTACGGGATTTTTGTATGCGCAGTGCGACCACATGAAACTGCTGTGATACAGTGACGCGGATTGATTAACTCAGTTGCATTGTCAGAAGTTTGAAGGAATAAATGAGTGCTGGACTTTGTAATCCCATCCTAGAAGAAGAAAAGAGTTGAGAGGTTGACGATGGTTGATGTAATGAAGAATGAGTGGGTGAGTGGAGGGAGCGATAAGCGTTAAAGATAAAGAATGGAAAAGTAGGCAGAAGCCGAGAAGCCTAGGCTTAGGCTGCCAGTTGGTGGAAAGCGGTGAGATAGTGGAAGCGGTAAGCGCTGTTCTGCCGGAGATATTTTGGTTCAGTTGTTGCTCCTGACTGTGTACTTATAACTTGTTCCTCGAGCGATCATCAACACCAGCTCATCATCCAGCAATTTCCCAATCATTTCAGCGTTTCTGAAGCCGGGAGTCAGATTTTGTTCTGATTTTGTTTTTATCGCGCGCACTGATTCTCAAACACAGACGTCTCATCAAGCTCATGTTCGACGACTGCCATGGTTCGACGCGCCTCTTATTTTGGATGGACAGCTTCCTACGTATCAATACGAACATGAGACGCTGCAAGCTTCACTCCCATTACCTGCTTTTTCTAATTGATTCTGGTTCTGGGGCTGTTGAGGCCGAACCTCCATTGGTCATGATCTCGCTCTAAAGCAGCTAAAGGGTTAGCGTTGTGATAACGAGGTTAGTTTTGCCTGATGGCCATGCGCCTGGCTATACACTACTTACAATCCCTGTCTAGCCTGATGTTAGCAAATCTCCTTCACTCTGGACCTTCTGACTCTGTGCTTTCCCCCCAGTCTATAATTAGCATGGTCATAAAGTCTGTTCTCCCCGCTCGCCTTCTCAACTCCCATTCACCCCCACACGTCAACCTCTCTATCGAGCACATTCCCTTCTGGGGCACAAGCTGTCGCCATGGCACCACAGCAGCTGTATAGCCTGACTGGACAAGATGAGCTATCTCCACCGTCTGAAGAGATTGGCATTCTTGACGACACCCCCGACAGTCCACTTGACACCGAGTCGGAGCTCAAAGAAGGCCGTCCGTCGATCGTCGCGTCCCAGTGGACCATCGGCTGGATGACCCCAAGTGCTATAGGAACCTGCTACCTGCTGGGTAAGTATCTATCGGTCATCTGTCCCGCCTCGTACCACTGATACTAACAATATGGCGATACCTGAACAGCCATCTGTTTAGCCTCGGCGCATCTGGGACTATTCCGGTGGTTGAACCGCCGCGAAGTCTCCAACACCATCAGACAGCCCTACGTGACCGCGTTATCCGTGGTCTTTGTGAATGGATTTCGAACCTTGCTTGCGGCTGCACTGGGCATGTCTTTCATTCAGATCCTGTGGCGCGACCTTCGCATGCGACCGATGCGAGTTGGGGACCTCGACTCTTTCCTGTCGATTCTGACGAATCCCCTTTATCTGGGTCGTCTGCGTCTCCTCGGCGCCGCTCCTCTACCGTTCCTCTGCGCTTTCATTGCCTGGTGCATTCCGGTTGCCATGATATTTCCTCCCGGTGCCTTGACCGTGGAGGCAGAGCTCCAGCATCTGGTCCTTAATCAATCCGTCCCGACCTTCGATCCTGGTTACATGGGCAACGGTAGCTTTGTGGGGATGATGGCCGAGGCACTGTGGCAGCCTGACGACTTTGATGCCTACAGGTAGGTCATGGAACGGCACAACGTTGATGATATCGTCTCATACCTGATTGCCTTAGTGGTCCCACGAACGATCTCAGGCGCATCGCGCAACAAGCCATGATGGCCGGAGCCTACCTTGCCAGCCCCAGTCCGTGTTCTTCTAACTGCAGCTACATTATTGAGATTCCAGGACCGAGCTTCCAGTGCACTGACACCACATCCCCAGATCTTTTTACCTGGGTCAATAAGACCTATTCTTCCACGTCAAATTTGGACTACCTTTACATCGCCTCCGCTGACTACAGCGGCCGCGTATCCTCGAACTACACACTCGACTTTCTCCTCCGATGGACCGAAGATATCTCCGGCGAGTACCAAAATTTAACGTGTCGAGCCCATGAAGCCACCTACACACTACACCTCAATTACACGGAAGGCACGCAGAGAACGGAGGTTGAAGTCACACACGGCCAAGCGCTTAGTAGCCGATATCTCTATGATACCTTCGGGATGTATCCCCAGTCCGGAGGCAAGTACTCCGCCATCAACGCCACAACGGTAGGTAACACCGGCGGCAATGTCTCTGAGATCTACCGGCGAGCGAACCTAGCCGCTGTTCAAGATACTCTGGTGCTAGCACTCTCAGGGTACATTGACATATTCGGTACAGTTCCCCCCCGCCCCATGATCCACTTCTGGTGTTGTCAATCATATCTAATCAGGGCAAACCCACAGTCCTCCATTCCCAGCCAACCGCCAACACAATCATCTCCCTCACTGATCTCTACACCGGTCCTGCCAAGCATCCCACCTTCACCATCACAGAAGATTCCCTCCAATCCATGCTCCAGAACATCACCCTCTCTCTCCTAACCCTCAACCAAACCACGACGGCCAGCACAACCGTCACCCAAAGCATGACCGTGAACGTGTATGTCTTCAGACGCCCCGAGCGACTGATCATCCCTTACGTGATATCTCTGGCCATCGCCTTGGCATTCCTCGCGTGGGGCGGCCTTTCACTGGTACGGAACGGCATCTCCGCCAGCGCGACAGGACTGTTCCAGACACTGTGCACCACGCGAGCCAGTGCGCAGCTGGATGATCTAGCTTTGCAGGGCTGCCTCGGGGGTAGGGAGAATGTACCCGATAAGCTAAGGAATTTTGAGGTGATGTTCGGGGAGATGCAGACCAAAGATGGGATGAGGGTGGCCGGGTTGGGGGCTGCGGAGGAGGTTGCGCCGCTAATCAAGGGAGGTTTGTAGATAATCTTGAATCGGGTCGGAGGAAGATAATCTGTTACTTGGGAATATTGGGAATTGGAACTATTGGATTGAATTAGTGGCTTCAAGATAATTTCCAAACTACCTCCGTACTTCCATTCTAATCAATTAATTGCCTCGACACCTCAGGCTACACGAATCTCTGGCGACCGAATCCGTGGAAGGCGGTGAGACAGCTTTCTGCCGCTGACCTCCGCGACCCCGGTTTGTCTTCCTCTTTGAGTAACTTATCTTCATTTTGTCTCGTCTCTGCACAAAACTACATACAACTTCTTTCACAAGAGACCTGAAATTTGCCAATTTTGGCGATTCGTTACAGAATGGCGACAAAAGCGGTCATTGCTTGCGATCAGTGTCATGGTCACAAGCTCAAATGCACCCTTCTTGCTCAGGGATGTGTTCGTTGCAACCGTATACTTGCCCGCCCAGTGCGCCGTCGCCTCCGCTGAATTGTAGTAGGTCTGGCCATTCGATGCACCTTCACGCGACCGCCCAAGAAGCGCGGCAGAAGATCAACTCGCAGGACGCTGGCTGTCACGTTAGCTTGTCCACAGGTAAGTTGGCTCCATGTTCAATATGCTTGAATCTCAGGTGTAACTGCTCAGATGCGATGCAGGATGCCCCAGACTATCCTGTCTTGGATTGTTTGGAGGACCTTTCAATTCTTCATTCCAGCAAAGACACCGTAGAGTAAGTCTCGCTTGCATAACGCTACGTGCACTCTTTCTCTAACGATGTCTCTCAGATCCACCCTCTTCCAGCCTACACGGTACGAGGCCTCTCGACTGCTGGAGCATTGTTACGAATCTCCAAATCAAGAGTTCCACACCCGACTTGTTCGAAGAAGCAGACTATTGGCCCTGGAGTCTCCGCGACCGACTTCGCCGACTCTTCTCCTCTCGTTCCTGTGTACGCACTCAATGGGTCTCTGTTCGTCCTCATCGGTCATTCAATTGATAACTCTCAGGTGTTGCCTGCTTCATGCCATCAGCAACAAAGCAGATCGATTCGACCCGACGAATGGCCCAGGGAAGATACTTTCTCGATCAACTCAACCGCCACTTTCATCCACGCACACTGCCAGGCACCAACTATGTTCTCGACGATGCTCTAACCGCGTTCATGCTGACTACTATTGCCCCTAGCCAGAAGTCGTTGGAATCCAACCTCCAGTACTGGCTGGTATTTTTGAGGTTCGTGGTGCAGAAGCTCGATCTTCACAGAGATGATCAGGGTCTGGATCAAGAGGACAGGGAAGAAAGGAGAAGGTATGATCGGAATTCCAGGTCTGCTCGACTGTACTAATGATGGACAGATTGTGGTGGGCAACCTATATCATTGACCGGCATGTCGCTCTGTCATTCAACGGGCGTCCACGTCTCACCGACCAGGAGTGCTCGTATTTACCGGTTCCATGTCCAGATGCGGTCTGGGATCAGATGAGTCCATTGCCTCAGCTCAGTAACGATGTGCTCCAGAGCTCAGAGTCAAGGTATCAACTACGCAGTCTCGATATGCTCGGGACGTTCTTGCCTTTATCGAGGTATTGGGACTCTCTCGCCCCTGACAATAAGATTAGCCATCGTCGCTGATTCTCAAGCAGGATACTAGGTGACATCCTCGAGTATCGTTTCCTCGACGATCACCCAACATTCAGTAGCAACAAAGCTCTGCTGGATACCAGCCGCAAGGTCATAATCCAGAATCTAAGGCTGTGGCTTGACTCGTTTGAGTCCTTAGTTGAGCCTAGCTTCTGTCGAATCGCAGAACCAGGCTGCGAACTGATGCCGTCGCCCAATGCCCCTGCTGTCGCTTACTACGGCTTACACATGTACCACTGCATGTTTGTCCTGCTCCACGGCCGCATGGATGTGGTTCGAATGTATCATGACCTAGAATGGCAAGCATCCGCGGACTTTTTGACGGCCGGTGAACACGCTGTGGCGTGCGCGAACGTATGTTCTATGCTTGGGGCATAGCTTCCGATGATGACCGCCAAGGCTGACTCCTCGTTAGGTTGCAAGTCACATCCTTCGAGTTGATCCTCAATTGAGCTTTATGTATCGATACTTCGGCACATACTTCCTGCAGTCGTCCTTCATCTTTCTAATCCTGGCGCAGAAACTGGGTCAGAAATCCGACAAACTGATTCTGCGCAATTGTGCGATCAATCTTCAGGTCTTGGATCAATTTGTCCTGGCTACCAATATGGATTATCAGCGGACATTTGCCAAGCTTCTGCGGAAAGCTCTAAGCTACAACATGAAGCAACACTCACCAGATCAAGCTCAGGATGGCCATGGTGATACTTCGCCACTGGAAGAGCTGCAGAGTAATCTTGATCCCGAAATGCTTCGTTACCGCTGGACTCCGGGATTTACCGGCCTATGGGCACATGGAGGACCTTAAGCAGAAGAGACCGGACGCACTACTTCTCTCTTCCTAAGCGCAAATGAGGGACAAGCGCAATTTTCTCTAAGATGAAAGCGCTTGGTGTGGGTTTGAAATTTGACATGGATGGAATGTCTGCACTGGAATCTCTGGATATCTTCTGGGGCCAGTCTTGATCGTCCCAGCGTCGAAATCTATCTGCAACAACAATTGGGTCTAGAAAAGATGTCCTCCGCCACTCAGAATGTTTGCAATATGCTTGGTCTCCCTTGGGTATCGGTCGATGAGGCTTAGCCGCGACATCCTGTCGACCCAGTCTTCATCTAATGCCATCTCAACTTTGGTCGCTGTTCGGTCTGGGTGGTACACGGTGGCTAGACCCGGTTGATAGTTGGCCGACTGTGATCCAGTGATGAAATTGATCCAGTCAGTCTGAACTCGATCGACTAGACTGGCATTGGGCACTGTCCCTTCAGGTAACATTCGATCGGACTCGCGCAGTGCTTCTGCGAAGCAGTCGTAAATGTAGATGAGATCTACGCAGTGGTGGGCTTTGCCATGATTAATTCCAGGGAACGGATTGCCGACCGCCATGCGGAATGATTCTACCTTGGTTGGCCGGGGAGTCAAGGCATCATCAAGAGTACTGCTTGTTGCAACTTCCCAGCTCATCAGCTCTTCTCGGCAGCGCTGCACAGGATATCCAAATTGGATGTCCGATAAGAAACGATATACTTGGTTTTGCAGGTTCTCTTTGCTAATGCCTGGTCGCAAATGATATGCCGTGTAGAACTCTTTGCGAAATGCTTCGGAAACCTCGGCCGCTGATTTACGGTGAATCTCTTCGAAGCTCTCGAGTTGGCTGACCGAAAACTGGTGCAATGTGCCCTGAAAGGTTCACTATGTCAGTATTCAAACAGTGTAGAGCTTGACTATGTGACTGACCTCAAGATCTGTATCGCCAACCAGAACAGCTATAGGCTGCTGATCATGACTCGCTGAATGATCTGACAGTTTCTCTAGGTCATTATGGTCGAGGTGAACATTCCAGCGACCATTCGGTCTCTGGGAAATGGTCAAATCATCTATTACCAAGGGGAAGACGAACCATCCTAAGATTGCATTTGCACGCAGAATGTCTGCGACTGGTACTGTCCGCATGAAAGCCATACGTGCCTCCGAATCTCCAGTGGGAGCGCCCAACGCCTTGCAGAAAGTGGCCCACCGAGCATCAGCGGCTTCCATGGGGATTGGGCCCAGCACCCCTACAGCTCCAGACTGTATGATTCCCTGCTGACACAAGGGCTGGCTTTTTCCCAACACTGCCTCGAGAACATGGGCATGAGATGAGCTTCCACCTGCCGACTGCCCACCCACGGTGACTCGACGTGGGTCGCCTCCAAATGCCGCAATGTTCTGCTGCACCCATTGAAGCGCAACTCTCTGATCTCCAAGCCCAAGATTGCAACCCTTCTTGTCTTCTGGCTGAGTCTCTATGATCTCCGTAGAAGCGGCAAATCCAAACATGTTCAGTCGGTAATTGACCGTGGCCACGATGATTGGCGTGCCCAGCGATACGGACTTTTTGACAAGGCGTGCAGGGTCTGCGCTACAAGTTAGTAGTAGCCTTCATCTTGAGGCACCGGCTGGTGCCGCTTACCCCACATAGGATCTGTTCCTGCGCCGAAGCCGTATGCTCCTCCATGGATGTATACATAGACAGGCAACCCTGAATTGTCAGAATCGAAACCGGCAGCGTTGAGGATGTCCGGGCTCGGCCTCGTGATGAACAGGTTCAGGCACTCGAATTCGGACTCCTCGACATCGGTCGGGAAGTCAAGATGCGATTGAAAGAAGTCGCTGTTGTTAGGCTCCTGCGGTTGTGGACAACGGGGACTGTACAAGAAGTGCGATTAGTCGATGGTCAGGATGGGTCGAGGAAACCTGACTCACCCATTGCGTGTCGCATCGAAAGTATCCTGTGGCAATCGATCACGGAGCTGAGCATGCTGCCATCTTGCTGGTACAATACCATAAGGGATTCCTCTGAACTCTTCGACGCCCGTGATGGAGGACGGTCTCCCGTGAATCCGTTGCCCATAGGACGGAGCGGTATGGGTGGGAAGAGTGACGACCACAGAGACTGTCATAATGAGATTTGGCCACAGGAGCAGTCAAGCCAAGGCAGCAGATGAGAACCGGGGCAATCAGGCAGAGCAAGCGAAGCCGAGCAACAGGTACTGATTCGGGGCGGCTAATCCTTTATACCTTCAATGCTGGAGGGGCGGGCCGAGGTGGATCCCGCACGGGTCACGAGAACTCGAGCCACGCGGGCCCAATGCATCAAGTGGAGGCTTTTTCTTCTCCTCCAGCCAATCTCTCCACCCTATTCTCACGGCCGGTAAACTGTAATCGGCCAATTTCTGCCTTGGCAATCGGCCTTTTGCGCAGGTTGAGTCTGGCTGCCTCCAGATTTTGATCTTCTCCGTTACCCCGTGGGAAAACCCCGGATTCGAAGGGTGCCATATGGCCGGAAGATTCCAATCATCGGACTATAAAGCCTTACAAGATGCTCGACAATCGTCAAGTTCCCTTCGCGGATTGTGCTTGCTGAGTGTGCGAACATCATCTTCTTCCCTGTTTGTGCTGCCTGCTTAGAATTATCGACAACCATGACAACTCATATTCTCGACATGCTGGGGATCCGGGCAGAATGGCGAGCAATCGCCATCAGCTTGTTCATTACCATTGCTGCCTTTCAATTCGGTTTCGATTCTTCCTACTATTCTGGTCGGTACCCAGGGCTCCTCCGTTGGAGTGCTTGAGAGTTTAGCATGATCTTAGCAGTGGTCAGCGGGCTAACCATAGTCTACTACACAGGCATTCTTGATATGGAGGCATTCATCAAGACTTATGGACACTACGATAGCGCGACCGATGGCTACGTCCTCAGCTCCAGCATCCAATCCCTGACCACCAGCATTATCAACGTGGGTGAACTCGTCGGTGCAGTCTCATCCTATTTGGTGGACGATCGAATCGGGCGTCGAGGAGGGCTGTTCGTCTCTAGTGCTTTCGTCACAGCTGGTGTAATTTTCCAGGTCGCTGCTGATAACCTTGGATTGTTGATTGTTGGCCGATTGCTGATGGGTATGTTCTATGTCACTCATCATAGAGCACTGTTTGCTTCTGCAAGCTGTCATCAATGACTTTTGGAGGCTAACAGAGTTTACAGGCTACGCGGTGGGGCTGATCTCGTGCCTTGTCCCTCTATACGTTGCCGATTGCGCACCCTCCCGCTTCCGTGGAGCATTGGTCTCTGTGTACCAGTTTGACGTAGGGCTTGGACTCTTGCTTGGTGTGATTGTGGACTATGCTACCAAGGATCGATCGGACAGCGGCTCCTATCGGATTCCCATGGCTGTTCAACTCGTCTTTCCGATCATTCTAGTTCCGGGCCTTATCTTGTTCTGTCCCGAGTCACCTCGCTGGCTTTTGTCGAAGGGAAAGACGGAACAGGCCAGGAAAGCCCTCCGACGACTGTACGGTGACCGACCAGACTTCATCGAGAGCGAAATCGTCATGATCTCAAGCATGATCGAGGAAGAACAGCGGAACGATAGTTCGTGGGGTGATTTGTTGAAATGGAAGGTCGATGGACGGAAAGCATACTTGGGCTGCTGTATTCAAGGTAAGCAGCCATCCGTGCTCTGGGCCTATCTATCCTAAGTCTTCGTGTGTAGCATGGCAACAGGCATCGGGAATCAACTTCATCACCAGCTACGGAATTGTTTTCTTCTCGGCAATCGGCATCACCAACAGCTTCCTCATCCAGATGGGCCTGTACCTTTGCCCAATGCCAGCGGTCTGGTTGAACCAGTATTGTGTTGAGCGTTTCGGTCGTCGGACGATGCTGCTTGTCTCCTGCTCCTTGGTCTGTGCGGTGTTGTTCATTGTCGGCGGGGCGGGCACGGCTTCGGACAAGACATTAGGCCTGGACCGACTCATCGTGGCCATGGTTTACATCTTCATGGTTGTGTTCAACCTGGCTCTGGGACCGGCGGTGTGGGTGGTCACGTCGGAAATCTCGACTGGCCCCAACCGCAGCAAATTGATGGCGACCTCGACCGGTACGAACTGGTTCTTCAGTTGGATGGTCACGTTCACGTTCCCGTACTTGTTCGACGCGGATGCAGCCAATCTCAGCGCGCGTGTGGGCTTCATCTACGGTGGCCTGATGTTTGGCGCAGCAGTATGGATTTACTTTTTGCTGCCGGAGACCGCGGGACGATCCCTGGAGGATATCCAGGTCATGTTTGAAAACGGAGTTCCAGCACGGAAATTCAAATGTGAGTCAAATGTCTCAGCACAGACGGTTTAGTCACTGATCGTTTTGCCAGCATATGAGATGCCTCAGACCTCGCGCCTCGTGACCCTGGAGGATGAGAAAGAAGTGCGGGCTACAGAAATGGAGAGTGTGTGAGCAGGGCTGGATCGCATGTACGAGTGTGACTTGTCATGTCAGCTTCGATCGAGTCTCTGTACAAGCTATGCCGGCTATACGATGTCCACTAGTGTTGTTGGGAGGAGAGACCTCAATGCCCCTCGTCTGATCAGCATATCCGAGACATTGCGCCCAGAACAAGTCAGATAATTACCTCATTCCAACCTCATAGTCAACGCGATAGTTTCTGAGTCTGTGACTACGCACACCCGTGCCCTTTGGTGTGGCAATTCATTTCTATGATGGGAGAATTCTGATTCTGTACTGAGGGCTGGTTGTAGTGGATGGAAGATGGGATCCTGTGTAGTGATGGCCTCATCATTCCCCCACAACCCGGAAACGGCGGGTGTCCCAAATCACAGATCGGCCCTCATGCATGGGAGCCTATTCCTCCTCTTCGGCATAACCGTGGAGCATTTTGGAGGAGCTGGTTGCGGCCAGATGATCGATTCTGAGACATGGTATCCAGGGCAAGGAGCAGGAGGTCTTTTCTCACGTCACCGCTTCTGTCAGCCTCGAGTCCGACCGACAGTCCGACAGCGTGTGCAACCTGGTTTTCACCTGGTTCATACGAGGGTCGGTAAAGCGATAGGGTTATTTTTGTCTGGCGAGGCAATACGAGATGCGGGCTTGGCCCGGAATCCGTGATTGGATTTCCATTCGGGGATCAGTGCGGGTAAGTTCGATTTCTTTCATTTAAGTTAGTACTTGACTAACAAGTATTGACTGACTCCTCCGTAGTCTTGACAGCTTCTAACTGCTATTTCTGGATTAACTCTATTCTCATTTCCCCCGCATCCGCAAGGCTTCCCATGGCTGTCACCTCCTTCCGATTTCCCCGGATCTCTTTTACGGCAGACTGCAGATCTCCGAAAAACAGTCACTTTTCTTGGCTCGAGGGCTGAGTCTAATGTCAGGCCACCGGCATGCCAGTCACGTGTGGGTGAGCTCCCAGCCCTGCTGCTGTACCACGGAAACAGACCAGCCGGAGGCAGGCGGGCATGAACTGCTGTTGTGCGAGGAGGACGACTCAGCGTGGCATCGGCTGTGCCCTGCGGATTCAGAACCAACCTCGGCGAGCTCGTAACCCAACCTCATGAGGTCTGGGACACTGCCTCTGCGATACGAAGGGGTGGCTCGGGTGGCCTGGAGATGGGGGCGGTGTGCTTTGGACAGATCTGGTTGAAGATCTGTATCTGTGAATGTTGGAGTGTGGAGAGTAGGGAGGAGGAAAGGTATAAATGGGTCGAGTCTCCTCGACGAGATGACAGCTTCATCATCAACATCAACAGTTTCAACTCTATCAGCTATACATCCTCGGACAAATCCAACTTCATTCTCCTCTTCTACTACCTCTTGATTCTACCACCACTCCAATCCTCTCTATTACTTCTTCGGAATCTACCACCACTCCATCAACATGAAGTCCTTCACTGCCATCATTGCCTCCCTCCTCATCGCCTCCGTCTCGGCCGCTCCTGCGCCGGTGGAGGTTGAAGCCCGCCAGGTCCAGACCACGACTGTCTCCCTCTCGAACGACCAGACCGGAGCCAACGCTGGCGTGGCCATCCCCGTGGACGGAACCTTCAGCAACATCTTCTCCCTCTACGGCGGCACCGCGGTCGGCGCCAGCGGCCAGGTTATCGTCTCCAACGCGCAGTTGACCAACAACTTCCAGGGGGTGACCTGCCTGATCTTCAACAACGGCAACCTCATCGGCACCCTCAATGACCGCCAGACCGCGGCCGATCTCGATGGCAACCCGAACGGAGTCAGTCCTTTCGATTTGAGCGGAGGATTTATCGCGTGTTTTTAGGGCGTGGTGACGGGTGATGGAAGTAGGGGTGAGATAGTAATGGATTTCGGACTGACTTCATGATATGCGATTGTTTGTTCTGCTTTTGTCTGGCCAGACGGGGATGTGTAGTGTTTTTGGAGTTTTGTGATGTTGTCGAGCGGTTCGGCGAGCGATTAGATTATCCGCAATACACTCCTTTGCTTGGTTGAGTTGAGGTTTAATTTCAAGTAGCTTATGTGGGCTGCTAATCTAGTAAATCTACGGAATTCCGGTGCTGAGAATTCAGTGTGTAGTTTCGAGTAACTGTTAACTATCAGATTATGTAAATACTAGTAATGAGATATTGTGAGTATACCAGGATATGTGTCAAAGGGTTTTGATATGTCCAATCTATATTATATACTATACAGGAAATCTAGAACCATTCATCTACCCAGTCGGAGTCAAATACATTAGATAGACGCTTCATCCCCGAATCGAATACAAACGAACCCAGAGGTGAACTCTGGGTGCAACTCATCCTGCATTGTTGAACGACTGAGGCGATGCAGCACATACTGGCCTTTCGGGGCTTCTTTCGTACGTGTAGGATAGTGTATCTTATCTGTCAACTGGTTCAATCCACTAAATCCCAACTACGACAATCCACGAGAAAGGCCAGACCATAGAAGAATGCAGTTTGCCGTGTAACAGCTACAAAACAACATCCATACTTAACAAGTTTTGGAAATGACCATTATAATGGTAACATGGCTCTTCAACAGTCGATAGTCAAGATAACTCGTAGCCTCCTCATTCCCGCCCACCAGCGCCGCTTTCTGGCCCTCTCTCTATCTCGCTGGTATGGATTCTGGACTCCTCTGATGACAGTCCACGCACTCCACCGACTCATTCCCACAGTATGTTCCCTTCTCCCACTGCGTAGCCCTATATCATCCAACCCCCCGCCCGAACAACATCAACTATGCCACTTACTACCCGCCCCATGGACCCCCACCAACGCCTCCAGCCGCACCCACAACACCGACATCGTAGCAGCGAACAGCAGCACACTGACCAGCAGAGACATATTCTTGAAAGCCCCCGGGGAGGAGGAAGTGGAGCTGCGAATCAAGACGCCCCCGACGGGAGTACCGATCATGGTCGCCATGCCGCGCACCATGTACAGCACCCCATTGACGGAGGCGAAGTTCTGGGCGCCAAACAGCTCAACCAGACTGGCGGGGAAGAGCGAGACGTAGGCACTGGCAAAGACCCCATACAGGACGGTGAAGGTGATGAACAGCGCCTTGGACTGGGCGGAGACCCCGGCCAGCGTCGAGGGGAGCCAGAAGGCGACGGTGGCGATGGCGCTGAGCAGGGTGGTGAGAAACAGGGCGTTGAGGCGACCCACGCGGTCGGCCAGGTAGCCGATCAGCACCTTGCCGATCGCGTTGCAGGCGTTGCTGAGCGCGATGAAGTTGGCGCTGGCCGTCGTGCTGTACCCCAGCGTTTGCGCGTACGAGGCATAGAAGAAGACCGGGGTGTAGTAGGCCGCCGCCTGGAAGATCGCCCCCAGGGCCTGCGCCAGAAACCGTCGGGATCGCGCCACCCGCCAGTCGACCAGGGGCACCTTCAGCAGCAGCCCGTGCATGCGACGAGTTCTGCTGCTGCTGCTGCTGCTGCTGCTGCTGCGGTGGCGGCGGCGGGCGGCGTTCTCGAGGGCGATTTGGTGTCGACTGACGGGATCCCAGGCCATCGCGCTGCTGCTGAGCGAGATCAGCGTGAAGGAGACCGCCCCGGTCAGCCGTAGGGTGTTGCGGAAGCCCAGGTGCTCGACGCTGGCGGTTAGGGCTGGCGCCCATACGAGGCCCCCGACCCCCGTCCCCGCCAGGATTATCCCCATCGCCAGTCCGCGATGCTGCGTGAACCAGGGCGGTGCAATCGTCACCGCCACCATGTAGCACAGACACGTCCCTAGGCCATTGAGCACCCCCTGGGACAGCTCGAAGTGCCACAGTGACTGGCCGAAGCTCGCCAGCACCAGGGACACGGCAAACACGAATCCCCCCGTAAAGGCGACCATCCGCGGCGGGAATGCTTTCGCCCAGGCCACGCTGAAGGGGGCTCCGATGGTCATCAGCGAGCAGGAGATGGTGCCAATCAGGTCGATCTCGGCCGGGGTTGCCCCGGTGAATGGGGTGTGGGGTTGTTTGGAGAGGTTTTCATATAGGGCTTGATAGACCCCCCAGGCGAAGTTGAGACCACAGCAGGTGAAGATGATCGTGAAGGAGGATGCGACGATGATAACGAATTGTCTATGGAGGAGCTGTTTAGCATGGGTGGTGAATTCGAGGGGAGTAGAGAACTGTTTGGGCAGACAGCTTACTTTGTCGACGTCTGATGAAGGGCATGGATTGGGTCTGTGTTTCTGGGGTTCCCAGGCCCTGCAGACCCTGGATTGTGGATACTTCTGGCGCTGGAGACGGTGGATAACTCGATGATTGGGGGCTCCACCAGGACGTCCCCAGATGGCTGTGGCGGCGGCATCGTGTTCGATCCGAAGGCTTTTTTGTGCACGCTGAAGAACGGACAGACTTTATCACTCGCGAAAAGGAACAGTTTCCACGAGGACAGGCTTTGCAGTCAGAAAAAATCCCCAGTCAGCCGGGGAAAATAACTCCCTGGTGCGGGGAGAAATGAGTCAGTCGGCTATTGCGGGGGAACACGGGATGCGGCTATGCATCCATTCCTGCAGCGCCTCTTAGGGCTAGCAATTGAGCTATTTATCAATTCATGCTCGGTAGTGTTTACGAGGGGCTCGTCGAGTTGCTGGAGGCAGCTTCCTAACCCATGCATGTCGGATTCAGCAGGAATTATTCTAATCGAATCTATCAAACGTTCTCTATGTTGGCTAATTAACATACACCCATCCTCTAATATTCTATCCACCCTTCTATCATCGTAACCCCTATGCAAATCTTGGACGACTCATCTTGTGCACGTAATCCTCCAAGAGCCTCTCCTCCTGATCAACAATCGGCTGAATGACCGTCAACCCCCGATCGATCTCCTTCTTCAACCGCTCCCACTCATCCGAGTTCCCAGCCGCACCCGCCGCACGCTGCACCGCATCCCCATTCGCATGGCCGTTCTCCGCGCCCGTCGCATGTCCATTCGCCTCCTCCTCCTCCGCCGCCGCGGAGAAGAAGGGAGTATACCCCGCAGCCTCGAAGGCCTCCTTCGGCGGAACAGTGTAGCGGCCCTTCTTGAGCACATACTTGCTGATGGAGACGGCATACAGCCGCTTGAGCAGCTTCTCGGGGTCCTCCGCAGCGGCCCCTCCCCGCGGGGAGCGCGACTTGCTCGGCTTGAGGAAGTAGGTCACGATATAGATCCACTTCCTGTCGAAGCTGGCAATGTGCGACTTGACCTCGTACTGGGTGTAGGCGGGGATCTCGCGCTTGAAATTGGTGTAGACACTGCCCAACAGGAACCCCAAAAACCCCTTTTTGCCTTGCTGCTCCAGCCGTTTCTCCAGCAGGGCGGCCCCCTTGACGACGATGTTGGACATGAGCGCCGTTCGCGAGACGTCGAGGTCGGAGAAGTAGGTGGAGTTGGACTTGTGCAGGTTGAAGTCGATTTCCAGCACGGGAGCGTGCGAGTAGATGCTCAGGGGCTCGAGGATCTCGGTGCTGGGGCGCGGGGGCTGCTCGACGGCGGGGGTGATGAGGTAGCCATGCTTGAAGAAGTAGCGGTAGACGCGGATCTAGACAGCCAGCCAGTGGGTTAGCCAGAGAGAAGACGTAGAAGGGTTTGTTGGGACGGGTGACACGCACATGCCAGACCAAAGGCAGCGCCTTCAGGTTCAGCAGGGCCAGGACGAGAGCTGTCGTCTTCCAGAAGGTGGCCGACTCCCACAGATAGCCGGCGAATGAGCGGATGGCCTCCATAGGGGATGGAATGCAATGGAGAAAAGACTGGATGAATGAAACAAAACGCAAGGGGCTAAACCATGCAAGAATGATCGACAAGACTATAAAGTATAAAGGACTGGAAGTATTAGACGATTGGGATTGAATACCGCCCGTCAGAAGGGGGTTGGGCCATTTTTAGCAGAGGAAAATCCTTGCGGTGGATCCGAGCTCGGCAATCGGCGCTGATAAGATAATCAGTAAGAAAGTGATCTTAACTTGACATTCCAGGAACCGAGGCTGTTTTGAGTCTGACGGGTGTGTGGCGGAGGTGGCGGAGGTGGCGGATGTGGGTACCTGAAGGACAAGGCTGCAAGTACTTGCTGCCATCCAAGTCAAGAATCCACAACAAGGTCTTATCCAAGGTTATGTAATTAGGGCTCACTTAATTTAGTTGTTCCCTAGTCAATTACTTTATTGTGTGAATTCACTCATGGATAACTCCACTGCATTGATTGCTGAACAGGCTGCTGCCATGGACACATGAGGGCCTACCGCTGCCTGTACCTGCCGAGTGATGCCTGGTGATGCCTGGTGGTGCCTGGTGGTGCCTGGCTGGCCGGGAAGAAAAAGGGGTTCAGGCAGCCACCCGCCAAGCCCATTGCTGCCTCAGGATCTTCAACACTCCAAGCCCTGATAAAGACTCCCCTCAACGCTCTCAACACTATCACAACCACTTCATCGCTGGTATTCCATAGCCATGACCGCGCAACCAGTAAAGATAGAGCTCCCAGGATATGGCCTGCCGTTGAACTACGAGCCTAAAATCGAGGTATCGCTCATTCCAGCGACATACACGCAGGTTCATCCGCGCTAACTGGACGACTACTAAGGGATATTCCTGGAACAGGAAGAGACTACCCAATGCACTAGATGGCAAGGACATCTACGACGGGTACATTGGGTATGCTTTCAAATTGACTCCAAAATCATCAGACCACTTAACTGACCCCCGCAGCAACCTCCTAGTCCATCGCGAGATCCTCATGCTGCAGATCATGAACACCATCTCCGAGAAACCCGACTGGGACCGCAAGGTAGATCTCCCGCACCCTTATAGAAATCATTGCAATCAGACTGACCCTGTCCAGGTATTCGACGACGAAATCATCGCCAAATGGCGCCAAGAGATTTCCGAATCCGGTCAAGACGTGACGCCAACCATGATCGATTTCATTCTCGCCGAGATGAGGTTCAAAGCCAAGATTCACCAAGAGGAAGGCACCTTCACCGTCTTTGACCATGTGGGAGTCGTACGCTCGGATACCGCGATCCCCCAGGATCTCCAACAGGCGTTGCGCCAGGCGGTGGCTCCGTTGGAAGACCTCCCCCTCGAAGACAGGGACTACCATCCGGGCTCGGACAACAAGGTCCGGGATCTGGTGCATCCCTCCCTGTTCCCTCTCGTGTACGGCCGCACGCGCATCTTGCCGGACCGCATCTTGACCGTGGACGACTGCCTCGCGTCTTCCGGTGTGGGCGACGTGCTTCCCGTGCCGGACGACGAAGGCTCGCAACAACCCCTTCCGAAATGGAGGCGGTTTGGGATCCCCCACAAGGTCTATAGCCAGAAGTTTCAATGGCTGCCGTGCGACGTGGAATTCGCAGGGGAGGACGACTGTCGCATCGTCTCGTACATCAACAACCTCCACCCACGGCACCATCAGCGCCTGTACGGGCTCATCGAGCAGGTGATTGCCCGCGCCATCCCACAGTGGAACAAGAGCTTGACGCGCACCCGTCGATTCAACAATGCGCGCATTCGCTACAGTCAGGTGGAATATCTCGAGACACCGGACGCAGCGCCCGAGCCGGAGTGGGAATCCGAGAGGGAGGATGAAGAGGGGTATGAAGATGATTACTACCAGCGCAGCAGCGAGTGGTGGAGGGCGCGACCCATCAAGCTCCCGGAGCCTGCGTCGACGTTTTTCCCTCCCCAGGCGTGTCACAAGGGGGTGATGAATCTGCGCGACCAGTTCGGCGAGTCCGGACTGCAGGTCATTGTCAAGCTGGCCAATATCGAGTTGAGCCCGGAGCAACCGGCCTACGAGGGAGGATCCTGGCACATTGAAGGCCAGCTGGTGAGTCTTTCTTCCATGCTTTTGATCTGTTCACGCAACGCATGTTGATCGGATCCGCAGAACGAGCGTATCTGCGCCACGGCGATCTACTACTACGACAGCGAGAACATCACCGAAAGCCGCCTCGCCTTCCGCCATCGCGCCCAGTCCATCGACGACGTCCGCTACGAGCAAGGTCAGCATAAATTCATCCATGCTGTGTACGGATTCGGCCCCGATGTCGACGGTTACAGCTCCGGCCACTTCACGCAGGATCTGGGCAGCGTGGTCTGCACCGAGGGCCGTCTCGTCACCTTTCCCAACACGGTGCAGCATCGCGTGGCGCCGTTCGCGCTGGCAGATCCCACCAAGCCCGGACATCGCAAGATCCTGGCCCTGTTCCTGATTGATCCCCACCGTCGAGTCATCTCCACGGCCAATGTGGCCCCGCAGCAGGCGGAGTGGGCGAAGGATGGTCAGTCGCAGGGCTTGATGACCTTGCAAGAAGCTAAAGAGCATCGCTTGGAGCTGATGGCGGAGAGAAGTGCTCTGCAGGACAAGCAGAACGGTGCATTCGAGACAGGCTCATTTTCTTTGTGTGAGCACTGAAGGAGTGGAAGCATCGCTTGTTGATGTAGATTCAAATGCATGTACAGTACAGATGATAAATTAGCCTCTGAGGAGCGGAGGAGTTTCCTGCGACATGGGATGAAGCGTTGTAGTCCTGGCAGATATCGCGAGAGATGGAGATGGGGATGGGAACTTTTGTTTTGGCTATTGTAGCAAAAATTTGGATCAAAAAATCAACTCTTGTCTCCATGGTGTAGTGGTTATCACGTGGGTCTCATAGTTAAATATGACTTGGAAGTCGCACTTCCAGGACATCCCAAGGCCGGGAGTTCGATCCTCCCTGGGGACATGTTTTTTTGGTTGGAATGTATGTATTCATTGAACAGAAGCCACTGATAATCTCATTGCTGCCCATGTCCAGCACATACGACCACAGGGTGTGGAAAATAGGGCTTCCCGTCCGCTCAGCCGTACTCAAGTCATATATTGAACGCGGCCGAGTGGGATATGAGCCCTTTCTCAGTCGCTGCTTTAAGGGTGAGCAACACTAAGACGAAGAGCGGGTGATTTGGGTGATCCTATCCAGAGCGTGGGTGAGCAGGATGAGCAGAGTGAGCAGATAGATAAGCAATTGAGTAACCAAGTAGACCAGCTACGCAACCAAGTAAGAAAAGTTTTGAGCTAAATAGAGTATTTAATTAGGGGTACTTTGGCACAATTCGTCAAGCAGGCTTCTTCTCAAATTGACTTTGCGCACTCGCAATGATTTGATTCCAGTTGCGAAGGCCTTGAGTATTCATTTAGTAATCGTCTCCGAGTTCCAAATACGTACCAAGTTTCCGAAGTGTCGGACATAACCCCACAGACCGGCCAAATCCTTGCAGATCATTAAAAGGACGCGGCAGGTGGCGTAATCGTATTACGCATCCTGTGATCCACAAATCTCATATTCATCCTGAACACTAGTAATAACAATGTTGATAAGAATATTGAAGATGGCAACCGAACCAATGGGAAGGGTGTCACGGTCTAAAACAGAGACTGTTAAGGGGCACGCCAGGCGATTGGATACTCATTCATTTACTTGGCTAGTTTCGCTCCTTATGCTCAATTCCACTATGCTTAACCATAACTACGTTTGAAAGCTTAGCCACATGCAACACTGATCAGCCAATAATCTGCTTGATGGCTTTTAAATAAAATGGGGAACCGTTTCAACTAGAATGCCCAGCCTTGTTCCACGACCCATGCTGGTCAACATTATAGATTTCGGTAGCATATATTAAGGTTATCTTAGGCCTCCTCAGCCAAACTTTTACTTTGCATATTCCAATCCGACCTACTTCACCTTATTCTCATTCCTTGTCTTTACATCACGATGAGATTCGACTTGGGACTTTCTGCCAACTTGGCTCTGACTTTGGCTACTACGGCCGCTGCCAATAGAGTTCGCACTGTTTACCAATTCAAATCAAATGATACCTGGCTAGAGAATGTGGCTACGCGCTCAAACGGAATAGTCTTGGCTACAGAAATTGGGCCTCCCGCCAATCTGTTGGCCTTTGACCCGAGCGAGAAACACCCTCACAAAGTGGTTATTAGAGACTTCACCAGTGTCTTGGGACTGTCTGGTATTGCTGAAGGCGCGCACGACGTGTTCTACGTTGCTGGCGCTAACACCACCTCCGACAACATTAGCGACCCACCTACCAACGCTACCCATGTTTGGAGAGTTGACTTCAACCACAACGAACAACACCCCAAGATTGATCTCCTCTGTCGTCCCCAAGCACCGACGGGTTTCAATGGGTTGACCGCCATGAACGAGACGATCTTACTTGCCAGTGCAAGTTACCAAGACTCCATCTTTGCCATAAACACGGAGACTGGTTACACCTGGGAGGCTATCAAGCAGGAAAGTATAATGTCCATGATCAATGGCATCAAGGTCTCTGACGGCTTCGTCTACTGGTCTGCGGGTGGTGCGCTCTATCGTGCAGAGTTGCATGATAACGTCACTGCTAGTACAGGTCAAATGATTTACCAAGCTAGCGCTATTGACGACTTTGCTATCTCTCCAGATGGATTTTCTCTCAACAGCACTTATGGTTCAGAATACAAATTCGCCTATCTTGCTACCGCTGCCGAGAACTCTGTTGAACAAGTGATTTTCACCAAGAATGGAACTTTCGTGGGCGCCGAGATCATCGCCGGCGCTGTTGATTCTACTGAAGTCGCAGAGCCCACTGGTGTCTTCTTCGGACGTGGAAAGGATGAAATCAATAGTATATTCGTGGTCACTGGAGGTGGTAGTGCTGTCAACGTTGATGTGAATGGGACTGACGTGGCAGTCGGTGCTCAACTCTTGGAAATCCGATTGAAATGAAGCAAAGGAAGCCATTTGTACGTCTAAGCCGGAAGAATCCACTGTGTTTGGACTACCATTCAATAACTGACACCTTTCCAGCCGACCAGGCCTATCTCAAAGTTGGGACTGAGATAGTAGACCTGTGGATTTCTCACCTTAAGAGATATTTACATTACAATACTTTTCCTCGGCGGTTGTTATTATTAATGTTAATTCATACGGCCGAACCCTTGCCTGAGGGACACACTCTTTGGTCATCATGTACTATTACTTTTCTGACGAACTTGGAGCCTTGCCAATAGATGTAGTAAACTGTGCCGGGGGTTATATTCTACTCCTCTCCTGGCATATGACTTCAAGATCTTTGCATCACCTCCACAAATCCAAAAATACTCCGAGGACACTACGATTTTGCAGACTATCCAGTACAAAGAGATATGAAATCCAACTTTTGGAAACTAACAAATATAAGTATTATATACATTTATCTCAGAGAAAGATATGTTTAATATATAGTATCTTATACATTCCAGATATTTTTCTTATCAGATAGTTAAAGAGAGATAAAATTCTGCATGCAATAGATAAATAATAGTCTTCTAAATAATTAGACTGTAAAGCTTTTTTTAAAATAGCAACTTCAGAATTCTGCAATTATTATTTTATGCCCTATTATATTACTCTTTAACAAAGCCAAAGATTATTCTACCAGTTTCACAGTATCTGACTTGCTCTATGAATATATATTCTATTTCTATTAATGGGAATTATGATTCCTGGTTGGAGTCATGGTGATCTAGCCATGTTATAGTCGATTATATCGTATTAAGGTATCTGAAAACTAATCATCGCAGATTAAAAACTTTAGTCCCGACCCTCTTGGCGCATGAGTGATGATGAGCCTAGTTTACAAATTCTAGCGGCGTAAGTAACTCCGCTAAGAAGTAATGTTTGCCGGAGTATCAATCAACAGCTCACTCGTCGGGACTGGTAACTGGGCACTAGTGCTATTGTAAGGCGATCAATTCCATATATTGTCCTTGCCAGTTCTATTAACTCAGACTATATGCTTAGAACATGCCACTATTCATCATAGATCTCATTGGACCTTCTTGCACTGTTTTGTGTAGTATCAATATTCTATTATAATGGGCTTTGAAGCTTGTCAAGGCCAAGAAGCAGTTGAGCACTGCATCGGAGTGGAACCCATTTACCACAAACAAATCAAAGTTCAAATCGATTTTTCAAACTAGCCGCGAGATGTCGCTTGATAAAGGCTTGAAACTACTCTTATGTCTTGAAGGTGTGGATTATACTTTACCTAGAACGTTCACAATTAGTATCAAAGATACATTAGCACTCGAATTTCTCTATGAAAGCTCTACGGAAGTTTCAAGGTCTCTGATTTCATCTAGTATCGTAGCATATTATATATAAAGCTACAATCAGACTCGTGGGCGTGCAGAGCCTTCTTATCTTGCTCACCGCGTTGAAATTATATCAATACATCAAACTGACTGATATGCCGGAGATTAACGCACAATAAACAATCGTTTATACCTTTGAGCCAACATGTGCATTACGTGGTCTTCTGAATAAGAGCCACTTTGCTTCAAGCCAGCTCTCGATCTGCGAATCATTGATTAGCGTCTGCATTTGGCTCTTCAGTTGTTCAACCTCTTACAGGCACAAACTTGAAAAGAGTCCACATAATGACAGTAAAAAGTAGCGACGCCCCTCCCAGTACCAGATACCATCGCCAGTCTGGGTTATTGTCTAATAGATTCACATTCATACCGAAAAGACTCTGAGTCAAAGGGTAAGCTAATATGATTCGTGCGATTGGATTAAAATTCCTTGTATCGGCAGAGTAGAAGAACTTACTGAGACAAACATCAATGGCAGAAAAATAAACTGTGGAAGGAATAGTCAGAATAGTACGTGAGGGATTTTTGAATACTGACTGTGATCCAGCTAAGTCGTTTGATACTAGCTGCCTCGCTGATTGAGATCCAGGCAAATTCCTTTGGAAAAGTTAGAGGCAGTCAAACAAATTGAAAAGATGCGCACAATCTGCAAAAGCTCTCGAACCGCTCGTTCAATCTCAAACACCTTGGCATTGACCGACTTGTCAAATTCATTGACCTGTGCCTGTAATCGTCCTTTCTGTTCGGGAAAAATAGTTGTGTCTTCGTCGATTGCTTGTCGGAGACCCTCAACATGTTGGCGTAAAGCCCTTTGCAGCTCGGCACGTTTCACTCCATTCTGAGCAAGAATCTGGATTATCTTTTGACCTCGGCCCTGTCTCAAAAGTTGGTCACGCCGCTGACAACATCAGCAATCGTGTACAATGGTGAGACAAGAAGATTAAATAGAAATGTTTGTACTTACAGTCATCTCGATATTTTCCATCGCACCAGCGCATATACCATTCCATTCCTGACCTAGGTGGTCAATTAAAATGTTACAGAGATCCGCTGGTGATGGAGGGATCCGACTGTCCGACAATGTACTCCTAAAAGTATAAAAGTCCCCTTTCGCACTCGACTCCTTAGTCCACTCAATACCTGAAAACGTGGCATGGTGCGGGTTTGATTCAATGTCGGTTTTGTCGGCAGGAAAGCAGACCGAGATGTGAGATTCTGAAGGCTCAAATGACAAAGACTGTTTTGAATGACCTCGACAGAAGTAATCGTCCCTAATCATTTGGGAAGCAAGTCTAGGCCTTTTTCGCGACCATGTAGGGTCCCCTCTCCGGAATAGACTTGAAACGTCAGCGAGAACATCAAGCAGTGTGCGCTTCTTACCAAAGTTTGGTTTTTGATTCCTTCGATCGATCGACGCCATTCGCTCCCACACTCGGGTGCAGACACAAAGATATGGAACCACTATCTTGCTGTGTGAATTCGATCCATCGTATGGCCTCGTTACTGAGATGAAACCAAGCTTCGGCAGAGATATTGCTTGTATCGGCTCCTTTCTCGAGTAACATCCGAACAAATGCCTCGTTCTTTTCTTTTAAAGCGTAATAGAGAGGTGTTTTTCGGGCATTGTCTTGTAGATTCAAGGAAAATTCCACATCCTTCGCATCCAATAGGGCTTTAGCAAATTTTGTATCCTGCACATTGCTCAGCAAATGAAGTGTACATCTGCCTTCGGAATCGAGCTTGTTGATGTCATATCCTGTTTTGAGAAGTTTACAAACCAGCTTCGAAGCTTCTTGATCACCCAGAAGCTCTCTTTCTTTGATGAGCAGGTGTAACGAAAAAGAGTCCTTTTCTTTCAGCATGTCCACCACAGCAAGATGACCATTGATCAGTGCCCATATAAGTGGTGTTTTAGAAAAGTTTGAGCTAGCGTCTATTCGCTTTGCTTCAATAGACTGTATTTGGGCGTTTATTGGTGGTCCATCCCGAATATCAGGATTGGCACCGTGTTCGAGAAGCGCCTGAACCATCGCATGGTCACCATACTCCGCTGACCATGACAACAAGGTCCTATTGTTCTCTTGAAGGTCAGGATCAGAGTGGTAGGGAATAATTTCGAGCATCTGGAAAGAATTGAGTTGTCGACTAGGCACAGAGCTTTCTGGCTTGTTCTTCACCTCAAATCTGGCCTTGACAAGCCACCAGAAACATGAATGACCGTTGACTATTCGCATTGCATTCGCACCCGCTTTCATTAAAATATGCATCAAGCTGTTATTAGACTTTGCGGCAAGAAAGAGCGGTGAGTCATCATTCACGTCCTGATGTTCAAGATCAATTGTCTTATTGTTAAGTAGTTCTTCGACCACTGTGCTGTCCTTTGATTGTCTGATTGCCCACGCCAGCGGGGTCTGCCCTTCCCGATCTTTGGAGTTAATATCGGCTTGCTGTTGTATCAGATATTGCACGATCTGGAGCCGGCCAGACCCCGCTGCTAGAGATAGAGGTGTTCGTTCGTTTAAATCCTTGGTGTCTATATTTATGTCTCTGTGGGCCGACAATTTTTTCACTATTTTATAAAACCCCTGCTTGGCTGCCAATGCTAGTGGTGTACAACCATGCACGTCTGTACAATTGACTTCAGCGTTTTGTTGGAGTAGCTCATCAACCACAGCGAACTGTTCATGATGTTTCGTAGCAAGTAGCAGTGCCGTGCAGCAGTCGTGTTTTTGATACTTGTATTCCAAGTCAGCGCCGGAGGAAATTAGTAAGCCCACTATTGCTTTTTGGCCTTCGATAACTGCCAATCCTAGAGGAGTATAGCCGTCCTCATCCTCGGCATTTACGTCAGCCTCGAATTCTAAAAGAAGCCCTGTGATCTCAGTGAGTCCGAGCTTCACTGCCAGCGTCAATGGTGAAACGCCACCCCGAATTCGATGATTTATACCCGCGTTAGGCACGGCCAAAATATTTCGAACTGTGTCAGTTTGCTTTGTTCGAATCGCTCGTGTCAAAGCGATCTCCATATCATTATCCTCAATACTTGGATTGGCTCCAACACGAAGAAGACGATTCACGATTGTTTGGTGTTCCAATTCTGCGGCTAAGGAAAGTGGCGTACGACCTTGCGTATCTTGGTGGTTAACATTTCCTGGGTTGGAAGATAATAAGTCTGCAACGATAACGTCGGATCCTTTGGAGACTGCCCACATCAGTGGGATCCATCCTTGAAGGTCCTCTTTATTGGCATCTGCTCCATATTTCAGGAGCAGTTCCATTACCTCAGAAAAATTGTTTCTTTTGCCGGTCGGCGTTGCCGCCCACGATAACGGAGTGCGACCCTCTTGATCCTGCAGATTTGGATGCGCTTTATTGAGCAGCAAGACTTCGACATATCTGACCTCATGCAGCTCGCAGGCGTAAGAAAGAGCAGTCCGTCCTTTGCTATCCCTAATGTCCATGTCGAGCCCTTCAATCTCGATCAGCCTTTCCAGTATGTCGATATGCGACGGATGTCGTGCTACAAGTGTCAAGGGTGTATCTTCTGATCTGAGAAAGTTCGGGTTAATGTTTCCATTTCTTAGAAAGGTCTGAGGTATGCGGCGATTCTTTTTCGAGTGATTTCGTCTTAGTGCCCTTCTGAGAACTTCTAGAAGTTTGTCTTGATCTTGAGAAGTATTATTTGAAGTATTGTGCGTTCGGTCTTCTTCTGCCATGATTAGAATTCTGAAGCTATGAAATTGCCGAGGGTTGAAAAGATATGTATTCTAAGGGGAGACACGTTATTTAAAATAAGTAGTGGGGCTAGGAAGGATTAAATCAAACAGGGCTGAGAGGGGCTATGTGCAGAGTGGCTGTAATTAGAGAAAAAGATTCTAATGTATACTTTATACAGCACGATATTTTGTAATTTATCTGATATGGGATATGATTTTAAATATTCAAGGTTCAGAGTAATACTTGTGATATCTGAATGAAATTCTGGAACTGACATATTGCTGATCTCGATTTTGTCAGATGTTGTGTAAACAGCTGGTCAGGATGTAGAAAAATAGAAAGAGGGGACATTTTTTTTCTGACTTAGCAAGGCTGAAAGATTGATACTATTCTCCTGGTAAGCAGACATCCAAATATTATTAGTTTCGTTGTGTCCCTAAAACATATACTTAAATCATGTCCGGATAAATAGCTTGGCTCTAATCTCTGATTTAAAATGTTTGGCCATCGATACATTATCTTGTTGACTCCATTGTTGACTCCAAATCTCTATAAAGGATCGAGGTAGGGCCATCCGGAATATGGACTAAGGGTAAGAAACACATCTTAGTGTGGCAACTGTCGATGGTACAATACATAACAGTACGCGTCCATTACACTGAAGTACCCAGCCATCCCCCTTGCCAATCATGAAATACTGTGGGGTCAGTGGCGCCTGTCCCGAGTCCACGTCACAAGGACTGTTGCGGCGGTTAAAACAATTGCTAGGATGCTCAGGGATCTCCTCTCTGTAAGACACCTTAGAGAACGATCAAACAGTGACGGCGATGTGCTCTCCATCCCAAAAGAACTCAACGCCTGATGTAACGGATGCGCATTCTGAAAACCTCCCTGTGTCCAGCACTTTTCAATTATCTGGCCGATCCACAGACCGTTTGTGCTGGGAAGGGAAGTTCGCTGGGGCCAAGTTGCTCGACCATCTTCAGGGGCGTTATCTTTGAAGAGATCAAACTCACATTTAGACCCTGTTACAACTTCGTACATAACTGCGCCGAGCTGTCCAATATCTGTCTGTATTGAGAAACCATTATCGTCGGCTGCTTCCATTAGTGTATCCAGCGGGAGAACAGATGCTTCGGTGAGGTCGCACAGTTTGACGGAGAGATCAGAATCAAGGAGGTAGTTGCGAGTAGCAATATCCGCCACAAGCACACGTTTATCATGGACCTGCTCCAGTGTACGTGCCATTTGACGAAACCATGACATCTGGAGTGCCTGTGAAGGCTTATTCTTTTCCAAGTAGGCGTGAAGGTCGCCGTTTTCCAAGGGGGCGAGTAGTATAGCTTTCGTGGAGAAGCCGATACAAGGCACAACACCATCAATTTGACCATTACCGCTCCCCGGGGAATTCAATCGACGGTAGACTTCTTGCTCTCGCTGAAGGACCTCCAGATTCACCTGAACTTCATCTTCAGAACTCCATGGATGCCTTAAAGGCGTCTTGACGGCTAGCTCATCACGTAGTATCACAACACCTGACCTTCCATATCCTAGGATTTCGCTGTCGGGTATAGATTGACCATCAAGATCTGTAAACAAAGAAGATGCCATTGTAGGCTTGAATTTCACAGAAGACTCTTTTGAGGGACTGAATATGTATTTGTGACTGAGAGCTGGAAACATGGGATATAGGTTTTGTTGACCCTTTCTGATGTACAAGATGAAACCCGCAATCACGTGAGCAACCGCCACTTTAGCTTAGACTGCAACAGGAGATGATTAGTACAAATCTGTATGGATGGCTAGTGTAAGATGATTGACAATGGAGATAAAGGACCGCATAAAGATTTCCGCGGCATGAAATCCTAGGGTTGGGTATGGAAAGAATAATGGGAAGTTCATGAATAGGATCTAGAGGAGATATTAGCTATAAAGATGCCAGTATTGTATATATCAGTACACAGAGAGAAGAGCAAATATATAGAGGATAGAAGATACAGATTCTAACTAGAAAAAGAGAAGAACAGATCTTATATTCAGTTAGTCTAGCTACCCTGGTTAGTATATCCTGGTAGTGCAGCACGTTTTAGAGGGGTCCGCTCAGGACGCTGACAGCGCCCCCGAAGCGACCTGAAGATGACTGAATGGACTGAATAAAGCAGCGACGGGCCCAACTGGGGCGCTCGGCGACCACCGACATACACCTTCTGTTCTATGTTTTTGTGTTTGTGTCTTTTTAGACTAGGCCATCTGTATCATGGGCTTAGGATTGAGTTGGGGCCAGGAAGTTGAAAAGAAAGGGGGGTCCGGGGGTTCTCCCCCGGGAAAGGCGGCCCTGTAGTTATGGAGCTTGGTATGTTCTGGGTATGGAGTGATTTATATCTACAGTGTCCACTTATGAGTGGGTGCATGCATACCCAGGCAGTGCTACTCTCTCTGACAGGAACGGTTTCTTTTTCTTCTGGTGACACGACGGTGAAACCGGGATCAATCCTTGCGAAACAACGAATGTAATAATGAATGACAGTCACGAATGGTAGGTATATACACTAATAGCACGGCAACTCAACCCCTGCCGGCACCCTCTCACCGGCAGGTCTCTCGACGTCGGTCCCTGCAGAACTACTTGCCCAGCTCTACACACACACTGTGACCTGTAAACCCACTGTGCTGCGTGCCCCACGGGTCGAAGAGCGTATCGTCGGTGGAGAAGCCTTCCTCCGGGGGTGGATTGAGCTGGCGTTTGCGCATGTCCGGGCTGGGACGGCGGACGAGCCGGCGCGGGCTGGCGAGATGGAAGAGCGGGCGTAGATGCGAAAGACAGGCGGCGATGATACCTACCGCAGCTTCGGTGCAGGTCCACACTGCCATGGGGGCTTGGTTGTCTGTTTCAGATCATCATCAGCGACCGTGCAAGGAGACAACGCAGGGGAGGATCATGGCGACTTACAGGTGATGTCCGGGCCGATCTGCGTCACATGGATCATGGCGATCAAGCGGACGATATCGAAGGCGAGGGTTCTGGCAGTAGAGACAGCCATCAGCAAGGGTGATGCGGTCCATCCCTGTCATCCCGAGAGACTTACAGAATGCCCACGAGGAACACCCCCGAGAGGAGGACGCGTTGGGTCTTGGAGATGGGCAGGGCCCACACACTCTTCAGCGGGAGAAGGAGGAGGATCAGATCGGTCACGATGTTGGGGATCTGCTGGCCGTAGTAGAAGCTCGTTGCGTCCAGGCAGCGTCCGGGCAGGGCGCGATGCCAGAACTTGGCGACGGGGAGGCACAGGAAGGTCCCGACTAGGCTGACGATGATCGCCCAGAGAATCACGACGAGGGCGACCAGGTTCACCGCGCGGGACATGCTGCGGGCGGCGAAGAGCCGCTTGTAGGATGCCAGGATGGAGAGCTTGATAAAGGCGACACACAAGGGGTAGACGAAGCCATTGGACCAGCCGATCTGGGAATTGCCGCTGTCAGGGGAGGTCGTGGGAGGCAACGATGGCAGCAGGAGAACTGACCTTGAAATAGACGTCCAGGTTCTTCTGGGGAATCATGGTGATATGGGACCCCATCCCATTCCAGAGCACTAAAGATGACGACGGATGGACCTGGTCAGTTCGAGGGAGACATGTCTTCGCATCGAGCACCCGCCACGTACAGATAACCACCCCGATGGAACAGCCATATTTGAAGAGCTACCGCGGGGTTAGCCCAGTGAGTCGATCTGATACGAGCAGTCTGTTCCTACCAGAGCCACGAGGATCAGATAGTCGTCCAGGTACAGCCGCGTGCCCGTGATTCGGCGTGCAACGAGGCGCAGCACCACCGCAATCGTGGAGAGAGCGAAGGCAAACGGCAAGGCAATGATAACCGATCGGCGGAGTTGCTGGTTGGGATGATCAAAGTCACCGGCGATGGGCTCGGAAGACATGGCGGCTGCAGGTACTGATGTTCTGCAGATGCGATGCGTGGCGAAGGAGATTTGGAATCATGGTTGCAGCAGCAGAGACGCGAGCTGATGTATGTTTCTGAGGAGGCTGTTTTTGGGGGGGGTGGGGGATTGTCTATGAGGGTTGGACCAGGGGTTTGTGATGTATGATGATCGACAGATTCAGTGCGAGGGAGTCGAGAAATGATGGTGATAGATCAGATGGAGGGGATGAGTAGCGCGAGAGATGAGGATGGGAGTGGGCCATAGACTTCTGAGGAGGGATGAGCATCACCCGAAGGGGAGAGAGGGCAAGGATGAAATGAGATGAAAGGGGAGGAAATGGGAATGAGCCTTGCGTCGTTAGGGAACACTGAGTCTGGCCGTGGATGGATGGATTGTCACTAGGTTTTGGACCTGTCAGATTGAGGGGTGGAGTGAAGTTTAGGAGGGGTAGAAATAGTAGAAGTAGTAGAAATAGTAGAAGTAGTAGAAATAGTAGAAGTAGTAAAAGTATAGGAGTAGTAGTAGAAGTTGTAGTAGTAATAGTAGTAGTAGTAGTAGTGGTAGTAGTAGTAGTAGTAGTAGTAGTAGTAGTAGTAGTAGTAGTAGTAGTAGTAGTAGTAGTAGTAGTAGTAGTAGTAGTAGTAGTAGGAGTAGAGGAATATAGAAGAAGTATTTGTTGTCACTTACATAGAGCAATCCCTAATATTACTCTGTACGTATACTCTGTATGTATACTCTGTATGTATACTCTGTATGTATCCTCTGTACTCCGTACTCCGCATAATATAGTTAGTGAGTATACCTATGCAATTTATATATAACTTTCACCCGAGGTTCAATGCAATCGAGTGAATGTGATGTGTCAGAATACCATACCAAACTCGTAACTTACAACTGTTTTCTCTCTCTCTCTCTCTCTCTTTCTTCCGCTTCGTTTCCTCGCTTTCTCTTTCCTTCTTTCTCTACAGGTTGAACCCTTTTCTTACCCCCACCACCTCCTCCCAATCCATACAACTCTATACTCCACTCTCGTCTACTTTATACCTCAACTACAACTACACGACAGATCATGACTGACCTCACCATCACGGAGGGAACCTTTGTCCTGCCTGATGGGGTCGAGGTCTACCAAAAGACCTGGTCGGTAAGCAACCCCCCCTTGAGCAACCCCTACAACAACAAACCAGCTCACTTGTAAAAGCCTCCTACTACGAATCCCCCCCTCGCCATTATCGTCCATTTCCATGGTTTCAGCGATCACATCAACAACTACTACGACCTCTTCCCCACTCTAGCCCGTCAACGCATTCTCTGCACCGGCATTGATCAACGCGGCTGGGGCCGATCGGTGCGGTGCAAGGCCGACCGGGGGAATACGGGCCCCACCCCCCTCATTCTCGCCGATATGGCCGCCTTCATCCACGCCCAACAGCAATCCTTCCCCGACCTCCCTCTATTTCTCAGTGGTCATTCCATGGGCGGCGGACTCGTGGCCACGCTCGCCTCCACCCCCAAGTACCAGTCGCTGGTCGCCTCCCTGCGCGGTCTCATCCTCGAGGCGCCCTACATCGGCCTCACCCCCGAGCAGACCCCTAGTTCGCTGCTGGTGTTTGCCGGGCGCTTGGCTGGGCGCCTGCTGCCGCACTTTCAACTCACGCAGAAGATGGTGATCGAGAACCTGGTGCGCGATCCCGAAGTGCAGCGGCAGATCAAGAACGACCCGCTGAACCACATGACGGGAACGCTGGAGATGTTTGCCAATATGCTGGATCGCGCCGCCGCGCTCACCGCCGGGAAGCTGGTTCTGTCCCCGGGGGTGCAGTCGGTGTTGGTGGCCCATGGCACGGGCGACCAATGCACCAGCTACGAGATCAGCAAGCGGTGGTTCGACCAGCAGACGAGGCGGGTGCCAGCGCAGCAGAAGAAATTCGCCTCGTACGACGGATGGAGTCATATCATGCACGCCGACCTGCCGGAGCTCCGCGCGGTCTATGCGAATGATGTAGCGGCGTGGGTTGTGGAACGATCGCAGGAGAAGTCGGTGAGATTGTGAGAAGGAAGGGAGGTTTGACTCCGTAGGGAACAACAACTACCTCTAGTTAGTGGACACAATCAGTGCAGATTGACTCGCATCCTCGCTGTCCTCTCCCCCTCTAGCCCATATTCGTCGGCTTGCTCGGCACCCGCCCGATCTGGTCCACCCACTCGTCCTTGCTGCGGCACCAGATCTCCTGCCCCAATTGGCCACACCGCGCCCGACTCTCCTCGTCGAGGGTGCCGGTTTTGATGATAATGATCTCGTCGGCGTCGCCCGGCTGGGAGGTGAAGGGAGTTCCACAGTCGGCGCAGAACTGACGACGCACTTGGGGGCCCCGGTCGCTGTGGCCGAGGTATAACTTGGGGGAGCCGGTGGTGTAGACCAGGGCGGATCGTGGAACGACGATGTTGGAGGAAAAGGCGGACCCGGTATAGCGTTTGCAGCTGGTGCAGTGGCAGAGGATGACCTATGGTTGGAGCCAGAGGGCCGATAATGAGCCTCGGGTGTCATACGGGGGATGGAACGGTGGGCGGGGCGCGATGTACCTGTGGGAGGGGATCGGTAGCAGGCAGATCGACGCGATAGGTAATTTTCTGGCACAAACAGGCCCCGGTGAGCAGGGTAGCCATGGCTGTGGAGGAGTGGATGTGGATGGAGGACGGAGGAAGATGAGGAGAAAGAGGTTGAAGCTGAGAATGAAGATGAAGATGAAGATGAAGATGAAGCAGAAGCAGATGCTGGGAATATTGCCGGTCTGGTCACCGCCTACCTGCACCAACCATCTCAACTAAAGTATTTAGAGGCAACTGAATCAGCCCTACTACCACTAAGGAGGTAAAAGGGAATATGATTCTGCTTTGACTATCAACCTAGGGCAAGCTGATTACGGAGTTACTCTGTCCCACTCTTCATGTTAAGCTGACCTGTTGCTGGATCTGTGTGGCTGATCCAACGACTACAGTGTGGCTAGTAGGAACGGAGGTGTGGCGCAGTAATCAACTCCAGCACAAGAAGTCGGCCTCTGCTTACATCCAGGATCACACTTCAACTTCGCGGTCCCTAGTCCCTTGATGAGCTATTTTCCCTGCCGGACAGTTGACACAAGCTTGGACTGAGCCGGATGCCAGGTCGATCTACCTCGGAGATTTCACCCATCCGGCACAGAAACTGAAATGCGCCTGAATGGGACAATGATGGCTGACTTCCCTGGGAGAATCGTCGTCTTTGGGCTCTCAAGGCAGACTTCTGGCTAGTCTGAGGGGGGGGGTTTCTAGTCGAACAGTTATGCACTAATTCGCATGGTAAACCTGGGACTTGCAAAGAGACCTTCCAGCATGCCCAGCGAGACCTACGAGGTCTTCTTTACCACTATCGGGATCTGCTAGGCTGGTAAGGTCTTCTACGTGGGCACATTCACGCAGCCATCTAGGCGACGAGGGCCAGAACCTCGTACTTGGGATTGAAAACGTTTCGATGGCCGAAATTCGCGCCGCACGACTATCTCCAATTCACCTCAACACCCAAAGCTCATGATTCTCTTCCACCGTGCTTACAAGATGCAACATCAGGGAGCAGTCCCCCAGTAGTCAAAAGTCCTGCGGTCTAGCATCTTGCAACAATTCTGGGTGCAGAAGATAGAATGGACTGAGCTCCTCCACATACCCACAGGCCGGGTCACTCATGGAATACCCGATGAACTGCTGCGTCGCATGGTCGTATGTCTTGACTACCGCCTGGGGCACCGCCAGGTACTGGTTCTCCTCCTGCCGGAGATAGCCGCGCACGGCGAAGGTTGCGTATGCAATGCGCCGTTCGTCTTGGGTGGTGTTGTTGCCCCCGCCGTGGTAGATGGAGGAGAGCATGATCAGGGCATCGCCTTTCTCCAGCTCCGCAACCACGCACTCCCCAACATCAGGCGGTGTCGTTCGGTGGGTGCCCCTGGGAGTAAGTCACCATTGTGGTCAGACAGACCCTCGAACCCAGACACACCTACCAGAGATGACTCCCGAGGATGCATTGAGTGCCTCCGTTCTCGCGCGTGACCTTGCAGCCAGCCACCATCATCCCCAGCGCTGTCTCACGGGTCTGATCCCGCTCGTCGTCCCACTCACTAATCTCCGACAGGATTCGGTGGTTGATGTACGAGTCGCGGTGCAGGGGCTGGGCTGTGGCCCCCGGACCGACCTCAATCGCCGTACAGGAAGTCACATACGGCTTGGACACGGACTCCTTCTGCTGATCGCCCCACCAGAAAACACTGCGCGTCGTGAGAAAATGCGCGCAGATGGCCTGAAATAGTGGGTTCATCACTTGAGTCCTGGTGTAGGTTGGGCTCAGGGCAATCATCGACGGTGCCCGTCGGGTTTCCTCTGTCGTGGTGAGTGCGAGTCAGCGGGGTGGCCCTCTTGGGGATTGAATGCTACCGCAGGAAGCCACATACTAGGGAAGAAGCTGCCGTTCCATTCAACATCGCGGTGGAGTCTCTCCTGGACATCCTGATTGACTTGATCGACGTCTGCGGCCGAGATCAATTCTCTCACGACAACGCAGCCATCCCGTTTGATGATCCTGAAAATATCCTCGAGAGGGTGGTCTTTGGAGACTGACTGGACCCCGGGCCTGGTGTCTGCGGTTTCTGTCATGATGGGTCTCGTTGACTTGGAAGTGATGGGTAGATTCCGTTCTTTTGCCCTGGAACCAGGGTAAAATTCACTCAATTATATCCTGGGTTGCCCTACAGCCATTCTCAACTACCACGGGATCCGAAGCACCACATGTTATCCCTCGCATGCATGCTGATAGAAGATTGGGCCAAGTGTCAGCCAATCTGCCTGCAGAATGTTTGAACGAGACAAACAGTTTGGTAGTCGGGTTCATTTCGCACTAGCCCGCGTGGCAATCCACCTCCAGTGCCCTCTATTGCTAGCACACCCACTGGGATGTCGCTGACTTGGATGATCACACGAGGACATTGGTGCATCCCACTTCTCAACCCGAGGCTGTATGGCCATTGCGAACAATGACTTCGCCGCAGCACCTCTAGATAAACGACGCAACCGGCAAACATCTGCACTTCACGTTTCTTCTCCCCAACTCTTTTCACAACTGGCTACGATACAGGTAAAAACCAAGTATGCTAGATCCAGCAGACTACGTCATTCCCCAGGGCTCCTTAATCCTGGTCACTGGAGCAAATGGCTATATTGCGTCTCATGCCATCGACATCCTGCTGCAGAGAGGATACAAGGTCCGCGGCACAGTCCGAAGCGCCACACCGTGGTTGGACCAGCATTTCACAGCGCGGTATGGAGAAGAGCGTTTTGCAACTATGATCGTGTCGGCCCTCGACGACCCGGCCGCATGTCACCAGGCAATGCAAGACGTGTCTGGGGTCCTGCATATCGTATGTGAAGCCCGCGCTTGGAGGTCAAGTGGCGCTAAAGGCAAGCTCTGATCTAGGCATCGGATATGTCATTCAATCCTGATCCCAAGGCTGTGATCCCCTGGGTTAGGCAGGCGACCATCAACCTTCTGGAAGTCGCCGCCAGCCAGCCCTCTGTGACTCGCTTCGTGTTGACCTCCTCGTCGACTGCTGCGCTTCTGCCGTCGCCTGGCGAGACCGGCACTCGAGTCGACCAGAGTAAGTGAAACCCTCGCGTACGGAGCTATACGTTCTGAGTTGGGGCATAGACACGTGGAATGAAGTCTCTGTCCGCGCAGCCTGGGATGAATCCACTCCGTCCGCCACGAGAGCCTATCATGTCTATTCTGCAGCCAAGACCGAACAGGAACGCGAGGGCTGGCGGTGGGTGAGAGAGCGAAAGCCCCGATTCGAGTTCAACACCGTCGTCCCCAATTCCAACGTGAGTGAGCACTGGGGCGAGCCTGCGCAAAACGCGGTCCGAGATGCCTAACCCGGTACAGTTCGGACGCATTCTCCATCCTCGGATTGCAGGCTCCAGCATGATCCGACTGAGAAACATCCTTCGCGGTGATGGCTCTGTCATGGCCGAATTTCCCCCTCGTAGGCCAGTTCGTCCAACGTCCCCGGTATCACTATCTAACTCGATCCTCGGACGACAGAATGGTATGTCAATGTCGAGGACACGGCAAAACTACACGTTGCAGCTCTGCTCAGCCCTTTCGTCACGAACGAGCGCATTTTCGCGTTTGCCTCGGAGTTCAACTGGACCGACGTGGTGAGGATCCTCCGCCAGCTCCGGCCTGGGAATGCCTTGATCCCCGATCCCCCGGTGAACGAGGGTCGCGATTCGAGCGAGATTGCCCTGTCTCGTCGGGCGAAAGAGTTACTGCACGACTTCTACGGACAGCCCGGCTGGATTGGGCTGGAGGAGACCATTGCGGCCGGGATTGAGGACCTGGCCTAGCATATGCAGATAGTTCTCACTAGATCAGTTCGCAATACAAGGATCGTCACTCATCAATCAGGCCCTAGTTATTCTCTGTCTGCTCGAGGACCAGCCCTTCAAACCGCACCTCAAACTCCGGTGCCTCACTCGAGGGGTTGGCAACGTAGACGCCCGCCCAGCACCCCTCCCTCTCCCCCCCCTGCGCCGCAAACACCCACGTCAACTCCCGCAGGATAGTCCTCTGCCACTCCCCATGCTGCGTGCGATGCAGCTGGAAGATTTCCAGGCTGAACCCCTGCCGCACAACCTCCAAGGTCACCTGCTTGCTGGCCTCGACACGAGGGACCACTCCTCCAACGCTGCAGTCCGGCCACCGATCCTTGCCCACCGTCGCCACAACCTGACGACCGGCCAGGCATTCCATTCCGGTCTTGACCCATCGGCGACGACCGTCAGACCCACCCCACACCAGCGCCAGTCCGGCCTGCGCGTAGGGCGCGTGCAGGTCGCCCGTGATGGTGACCTGGGCCCGTTTGAAGGCCGCCAGGGGCATGGCCTGGTAGACGAGGGGCGCCGTGAAGATGCATGTATCCGGAGGACTGTCCCACAGGTCCGTTCCGGGCGGAGCGCGCAGCGAAAACGCCGAAGACAGAGTGTCTGGGGATGGGAGAGGGGTGGTAGCGTTAGTGATGTGCCAGGGCGCCATTGGTTGATGCCTTTCTGCTGGTTCGATGGATGGACTGCTATTTGCTGTTTGCTCGATGGATTTGAAACTCCTTTCAACAACGAGAAGAAGAAGAAGGTGTCGCCGGAATTTAAGAAGTGGTTTGCGAGGTGCCTTTCTGCGATATGCCCGTCGCGATGTGCAGATGTTTGTGTGGAAAGGGGGGGTGACGTGGCCAGGGGAGGATGGCAACGAGATTATAAATTTAGACGCCGGCTCGAGATGCACGGTGATATTTCTAGCCTCTGCCACAGGGTCCGAGAGTGGTTTCTGTGCAGCTGTGCCAGCCAGCCATCATGGTGGTCATTCACATCGTGCTGTTTCAATTCCAGTCTGGCCTGGCTACGGAGGTGGTCGATCAGGTCAGTCCCTATACGCGGTGCAACCCTCACCCACACCCACACTCCCTGAGATGGAATACTGCACATCCTGCCAGGAGTTCGGGCAGACCAGGAACTAAACTGCTGTGCACTGGGGCAGGCCTGCAAGAGCGTTCTCGCCCTCAAGCACCGATGCATCCACCCGCACACGGGGAATCCGTACATTGTCTCCTTCCGCGGAGGCAAAGACCATTCCCCGGAGAACAAGCAGGTGAGTAGCTGTGGGCCAGCAGGATTGGCTTTCACCGGCGCTGGGCTGACGTCGATGTCTCTGCAGCATGGGATTTCCCATGGGTTCGTCGCCGAGTTTGAGTCGCTGGCGGACCGCGACTATTATGTGTCACAGGATCCTGTTCATTTGGGACTTGGAAAAGAGCTCGATCCTCTGGTTGAGAAGGTCCTGGTGGTGGACTTGACGGGAGATGTGGTGTAGATCTACTGGCTTTGTGATATCGCTAGATATTTATATTATATAAAATTGATCTCGAGCTGATGCTAGGACTTTCCTTGCCCTCCTCCATCCTTCACAATCTCCCCTTGCTCTCCCCCACCAACAGTTCCACCTTGTGTTGGAAGTCGGCAAATATAGCAAGGGCCTGCGCATTCGATAAGTCGAACCCCCCCGATAGTAAAGTTGCATGGACTCACCTGATACAACCGACGCTGTCCCCCTCCCCCATCGCTCGCGGCGAAATGCACCCGGTATCCCGCTTCATCCTCAATGTAGCTTCGACGGACCTGCTGCTGCAGTTCTTTCGTCGACGCTGCAATCGGGAAAAGGGACCTCGACTCCAGCCACGCGACTGTCTCGTTCATCGCGGCCAAGGTATCCAGGTCCTCTGGCGGGATCGTGTGGGCCGCCACGCCGCTCAACTGGAGAATCTCCTCGACGGACAGGCAACTGCACGCCTTGACTCGAGTCGCGTTGCTGTGCTGGCGGTAGTACTCTTGCGCCTGGACGCAGAGATCCAGCAGGGGGCCGTGGTCCTTGTAACTACGCGCGTGTCAGCCAGACTCCATTGCGGCGTCACAATGAAACACACGTCGGATCGAACCCGGCCTTGAGCTCGTGCACGAACGGAGAGATCGAGACGCAGCCCGCCTCCCCAGCGAGAATCGCCTGCTCGATGGTGAAGACCGTGGTGGCGAGGGTCTGGATCTCCTGCGTCCGCAGTGCGTGACAGGCCTTCAGCCCTTCGAAGGTGGCGGGCGCTTTGATGACCACGCGGGAGAGATCAACTCGCGGGTCAATGTGCTGGAAGATATCATGGTAGCCTGCTTGTGCCAGTGTATGAGGATTCCGTGTGCTGGTTCAATGCGTGTGAATGGGTCACTTACGCAGACCTGTCTGGATCACCTTGGTGGTCGAAAAGGCATGGCATGGATTGACCATGACATGCACGGCACCCGTGATGTAGGGGATGACTCGGAGAGCGAGGAGAACCGTCTGCATAGATGAGGATTTGATTTCAAAGCATTTACTGCAAGCGGAGACTCACAGCGACCTCGACGCGTAGTTCGGGGAGGGTCACGCCCGCGTACCGGCCCTGGATATCTCGACAGATGGTGATCGTCTGGGCGATGATGTCTGTGTTTTCCTCCTTTGCCAGTTGGAAGTACACTTCGGCCTATACAGCGACTCAGTATCGCTAGAGACACTCGCCTGGGGGAGGCCACAGACCGGATTGGAGGTTGCATCGGTCCAAGGGCCCTCCGGCCCTCCGTCACGGGCAGCTGGGACTCGTTAACCCCAGATTCACCAGACCAGCTGTGGTCGTACTGTACCGGCAAGGCCGAAGCTGTCCAGGTCAATCTGAGTCCTAGACCGAAGATGCGTCAAGACGTTCACGGTGGAGTCCGTCATGATGTGCTCAAGTCCAAGCAGGACGTCTTGAGGGAGGCTTCAACTATCGGAAACGATTGTCTACGTCAACTGCACTGATGCATCTGTTATACTCATACTCATACTGTAGAGAATCAGGTTCTGTAGTTAACCATGAGCACTATGGAGTACTGACACCGCAAAGCAGTCAAACCACCACATCCAGTCTCAATCACGATCTCTCACCACATCGATCACCCATCACCCACCACCAACTGCAGCTCACTGCGCACTCCACAGACTCCATTACAAACCCAGCACCCTGGCCAAATCCTCCGCCAGGAAGCGATGGAACTGCGAGCGGGGATGGTAATCATCCCACCAAACACACCCCTCCCCCATGCACCGCGCATCCCGGAACCCATACCGCGCAGGGTCATCCAGGACGTCCGACATGAAGGCGAACACGTCATAGAAAGCCATGGTAGTCTACACCAACGAGGTAGGACAAGCCCCACATCATCCCAATCAGCAAGATTCCCCCCAAAAGCCCTTCGTCTTCGCTGACTAGGTCGGTAGCCAACGACCCTCGCAAGAAGTAGGGAAGAAGAAGAACAAGAAGACGTACATCTGGATTCTCACTGCGCCACCGACGCACCATCCCCAGCAGCAGCCCATTGAACATTCGAATCGTAGTCAGCTGGCGAACGCGTCGCTCGGCCCTGTCAGCCAGCATATGCGGGGTGCGTGTGATCGGGGGCACATTCACGATGAGGAAATGGCGGGCACCGCACTCGTACAGCGTCTGTAAGAGCCGGGCGTAGGTTTCCATGGCGGCGGTGATCTGCAGGACGGGGTTGAGCGAGAGATAGCTGTATTGGACACTGTACGGATTTCACATTGATTGTTATTTCTTGTGATGTGTGTGTGTTTGACCCCCCAGACACCCCATATCCAATCAAAACATGTGAGGCAAGGGAGACTTGGAAATCGGACTGGAGAGGGCCAAAAGATGGGCAAGCAGAAACAAAAAAAACAAAAAGAAAGAAGACAGGCAATGAAGCTTACTCGTTGATTCCAATCCAGATGGCAAACAGGGCTGCATCGGCGGCCCATGCGCGGGGAGGTGTCTGGGATTGACAGTACTGGCGCTGAAACTGCTGTGACACCTGGTGCACTAAATCGCCCGGCTCGTTGGGGATCACCGAATTGTCAATCGTGGCGCCATACATGGCCAGGTTGTAGCTGAGCGTCAGGGTCTCGTTGAAGCTGGTGGCCAAATATCCCACCCAGTTGATTCCGTCGGCAACGGTGCCCAGCCCTGCGCGTGAGGATTAGGGATCGGAGGTCGCGGATCACGCAACGCAAATCACAGACGACGAGACAAGATCCTACCGAGCGCGGGATTGCCCATGGGATTGTCCGGGGTGGGCTGCACCGAGGAGGCATTGAAACTGGTGGTGGTGTAGGAATCTCCACTGCCCACAGTTAGGGCTCAGACACACCCAGGGGCAAGAATCACCCTACAAGCTGAACAAATAACTGACATTCCCTCCCAGCAGCTCGGGTCCTGACAGTGCCGCCAGTCCAGGGTTTAGGAGGTGCTGGAGTTTCATCGTGAAGGCGATCGCGATTGTGTATCTTGCTGGGGCGAGGAACTGGAGTTCGTCTGTATAACGTGGTACCAGATGCACTATTTATTCCACTGCGGCGATCCGTCCGCCATCCATTTCCCTGTCGGACCGTCAAGGCTCTTGCTCGGATAAGGGTAGTCTTCGTTGTACGAGCTGGCCTGGGCTGAGGATCGGAGTCACACAAGGGTTCGTGAAGACCTCGATCTGTAGTCAGTCATACTCAGAGATCTCCTTGTGCAACGTCGCTGACAGAAGAGGGTGACGGATGCAATATCATCACGTCCGGTGAAAGCCGTCGCGGTGACCTCGTTACGAGGTAGAGAGCAGATTGGGAAGAGGAGAAGCAGAATGCTCGTCCATTGTGAAGAGACTAATTACATCAGAACTCATTTCAATTTAGTTCCTCCGTCATGAATCCTGCCTGCACGGTTTCACACATCGCGCCTCCTCGCATCCCGCACCAATTGCTCCGCCTTGGTCTGGAAATCACAAAAGATGTTGATTGCCTACGTGACGGCAGAGATCAGTAACAGCTTGGTTGTGAGCCTGAGAACCGGATGGATGACAACCTACCTGCCCGAGTTTCAATTGTGCACGGCCTTCCTCCGCACGAGCAAAGGCCATGCGATACCCTGCTTCGTCGTCGATATACGACGGGTAGACGAGTTGATCTTGCAGTGCGGACGCGTCTGAGAACAAGGACAAGCTCTGTACCTCATCCGCAGGCTTGTGGCTTGACTGCAGCAGTTTCAAGTCATCGGGGACCAAAGTCAAGGCGGCCACACCAGCCAGCTGCAAGATCTCGTTCAACCCGATGGTGGCGCACGCCTTGACCTTCGTGGGCCAGGATTGCTGCTGGAACCACCGCTGGGCTTGGACGCAGAGCGGCAGCAACGGATCGGAGCCCGTGTAGCTGGGCGTAAAGATCTCCTTGAGCTCGTGCACAAAGGGCGAGATCGAGACGCAGCCGGCTTCTCCAGCCAGTATGGCCTGCTCCATGGTAAAGAGGGTCGTGGCGAGCGTCTGAATGCGCGAGTATCGCAGCTCCCGACACGCCTGGAGGCCCTCCCATGTGGCTGCAATCTTCAGCACCAGACGGGAGGCATCAAAGGACGGGTCCAGGTCATGGAACAGACGATGCAGTCCTTCAGGAGAGCTTGTCAGCATCGGTCAACCAGGTTGACGTGGATACAAACTCACTCTTTGCCGCGTCCACCGTCTGGCGCTGGTTGTACGCGTAATTCGGATTGACCATGAGATGCATGTTCCCCGTCACGAAAGGACGAGCTTCCATCGCGAGCAGGATAGCCTGAATGCTGCATCAGCTGGGGTTTCCTAAGTGACAAGGCCAACCTACCCCGATCTCGACAGTCAGCTCCTCTCGCGGGACGGTGGGGAACCGCTCGTGCATGTTGGCCGCGAGCTCGATGGCGTGGTTGAGGACATCTCGTCTGCTCTGCTTGACCAGTTCGGTGTAGTACTCATACTGCTAGATGTCAGTAGGATATCGTCCGTACGTAGCCCTAGGCGTACTTGATTGGAGGTGCAATCGACACACTGCTCGACCTCACGGGTCACTAGAAGGGGGTCAGCTAGGGTTCACTATCTCCTCAGGATCTGATGCATACCGTGCACATCAAAGGTATCCAGATCTACCTGGGTTCGCGCGCGCAGATAGTCCAGCAGGTTAATCTGTGCGTTCTCCATGGTGATTTCTTTCAGCAGTCGCTTGTACCACTCGAGTCTGTAGGGAGATTGCTGCTGTTTGTTGCTGCTGTTGTGAATCAAGTCTTGGTTACCACAGGACCAACCGAATAAATAGCGAGGCCCTAAATATAGGCATCTTAGACATCCTTCAGGAGGAAGATCCGCTGAGTCGAGCAAATGCGAGCTTGCTGCTCACTCACCAACCACAACTGTCCATTCTATCTTCAGTGCCACCGCGAGGGTGACACTGCTGCAGAATTCGTCACGGTATCGTCACGAGAGATGAATCTCATTGTCTGCACCATCAGTCAGCGCCGAACTGGTGGATCCGGAATCGCTCTGCACCGAAGCACGGCCTGCCCGGAGGAAGGCTATAGCAGACTTGCGCAGGTCGCCTGCGCTACATTGCTGAGATGCGCTGGTGCAGATCAGTTATCAATGAAATCGAGTCGCTCCTGGCGCTAAGTAGATTCTGCGATGCGTGAGCACGATGGTGAATGTTCAGAGGAGGACAAAGTGACAGAGCAGACTCGTTCTGGTCCATCGTCGTCGGTGCTTGTCCTCCTTTTGCCATTCACGTTACCAGGCTGAGGATTCTTGCGTATACCGGTCTGGCTTGCTGACAACCAGCGATGCTGAACGATATGGGCCGTGACCTGGGCTTGGCCCAACTGCTGGAGCAGCAGATCCATCTTTTTGCAGATGAGATTGCCCTGGAAGAAGGGGATCAGCGCGTTACCTTCCGGCAACTACATCAAACCGCCTTGAGCCTGGTGGTAGAGCTTCACAAGCTCGGGGTGACGAAAGAGCAACCCATTGGGATTCTGATAGCCAGAGGAATCACCCATATCCTGGCCCAGGTGGCCGTCGTATATGCTGGCGCGACCTGTGTCCCTCTAGACACTGATCTCCCGGATGTCCATCTCGAAAGACTCTTGCATCATCTGGGGACATCCCTCGTTCTTTCGGACCGCTCCAACACCCATCGACTGCCTACCCTGCACCACCTGCTCGTTCTCGGCGAGCTCGAGGATGATCTCCCCAGCGAGGAGGTCACAGTATCTGCCAGTTCGTCCTCGACCTGCTCGCACATTCTGCACACATCCGGGTCCACCGGCCAGCCCAAGGCCGTGCAGGTGCTGGCAGCGGGACTGATCAACCTCGTCTTCAACGAGTTCGCGCCTGTCCGTCGCGGCCACCGCGTGGCTCATGTCTGCAATGTGGGGTTTGATGTGTCGCTCTGGGAGATCTGGTCCGCCCTCCTGCATGGGGCCACGGTGATTGTGTTTCGGCGCGAGGAGTTCCTGGACCCGGTCATCTTCGAGCAACGCTTGCAGGCTGATCACATCGACGTGATGTGGCAGACGACCTCGCTTCTCGCCGCCATCACCCATGCTTGTCCGGGGGCCTACTCGCATGTCGACAGCCTGTTGACCGGCGGAGAAGCCATCCATCTCCCCACAATTCGCACCATCTTCGCTCACGGGCCGCCCCGGCAGTTGTTCAATGTCTACGGCCCAACGGAGTTGTCGGTCTTCACGACGTATCACCTGGTATCCGAGGCCGACGTCGCCCGCGGAGAGATCCCCATTGGGCGACCGCTGAGTGGCTACGAAGCATTCGTGGTCGACGAAGGTCTGCAGCCGGTGGCCCCGGGCGAGGTTGGGGAGTTGATCGTAGGGGGAATCGGCGTAGCCAAGGGGTATTTCAGGCAGCCTGAGAAGACCGCACAGGTCTTCGTGCCAGCTCCCCACCTCCACGACAAATGCCAAAGCGCGCCGGGGTTGTTCTACCGAACTGGCGACGTGGTGCGACAGGATGAGTCCGAGCGAATGATGTACCTTGGCCGTCGCGATAACGAGGTCAAGATCCGCGGACAGCGAGTCGATCTGGGGTCGATTGAGAAAGCCCTCCTGGCCACGCAACTCGTCGTGCGCGCCGTGGCGCTGAGAATCACCCTGGATGAGCTGGACGGAGGATCAGCCTTGCTCGCCTGCGTCATTCCTTTCTCCCCCAAGATCTGCCCCGACGCCATCCGGCAGCGATATCTCGACCAGGCGCCGCATCTGCTGGTGCCGCGCATCCAGGTGGTCGAGCGAATCGCCCTCACGGGGAGTGGGAAGGTCGACCGCAAAACGCTCGCCCGGGAGTATCTCGAGGAGATGGCCCAATGGTCGCCGAAAGAGCCTGCAGGCCAGGGGACTGAAACGGTGGAGGACCGACTGCAGGCCCTGTGGCGGGAGTTGCTGGGTCTCCCCAATGCCCTCTTCCGCGACGAAGATGATTTTTTCGCCCTCGGGGGGACCTCCCTCCATGCAGCTCTTCTGGTGTCTCGCCTGAAACCGCTCTTCGCGCGGGAGATTCGTGTGGCGGAGCTGTTCGAGCACTCCACGTTCCAGGGGTTGTGTTCTCTGCTGCGCAGACCCACGCCCGCAGCCCTAACCGACCAACACACATCCGATCAAGAGGCCTGGCACCAAGACTGCCTCCTGGGACAGGATCTCCGACCCTCATCGCGATCGGTCCCCGACTGGCGAAGCCCGTCCGAAGGCGTGGTCTTCCTGACGGGAGCAACGGGGTTCGTCGGAGCTTTCGTGCTGGCCGGACTGCTCGCCATCCCTGAAGTGCAGACCGTCGTGTGTCTCGTGCGGGCCTCGGACGCGCTGCACGCCCATCGACGGATTGGCAAAGCCCTGCGGAAATACAGTCTCATGCTCTCGCCGGCCCAGGAGGCGCGCGTGATCGCGATCGCCGGGGATATCGCCGAGGAGGGGCTGGGACTCACCCCTCAGCAATATGGCTGGCTCTCGCACTGGACGAGCGTGGTGTTTCATCTGGCGGCACATGTCAACTTTGTCCAGCCATACTCCAGCCATCGGGCGGCGAATGTGCTGGGGACGTGGCATATCCTCCGGTTTGCGAATGCCGGGCGCACCAAGGCGCTGCACTACACCTCGAGCATCAGCGCCTACGGACCGACGGGGCTGGTCAATGGCCACACCCACCTGGCAGAGGAGGAGCAGCCAGCCGCTCATCGTTCCGCGCTGCGCTATGCCATGGGGTATGCGCAGAGCCAGATGGTCGCCGAGGCAATTGCCTGGAATGCCATCGCCCAAGGGCTGCCCGTGACGATCTTTCGACTGGGCTTCGTGCTGGGACATAGTCAGACGGGGACGATGAACCCAGACGACTTCCTGGCCCGCGTCATCGTCGCCAGTCTGCAATCCGGCTGTTACCCCTTGCTTCCGGGCCATCGCGAGGATCTGGTCCCCGTCGACTGGGTGGTGGCCTCGCTGTTGCATTGTGCCTCGAAAGTGGAAAACACCCGGCAAGCCTACAATGTCGTGCATCCAGTGCCGGGCTCAGGCGTCAAGCTGTCGACTATCTTCAGTCTCCTGAGCCAGCTGCGCGGCCAGACGCCCCTCCGTGCGGTTCCATACTCCGAGTGGATCGAGATGCTGTCTCAGCTGCCGGAGAGTCCTGTGCGATCACTGCTGCCCTTGCTGGAGGAAAAGGTCTGGAACGGATGCAGCCTGTGGGAGTTGCAGCAGGGGATGCCAGAGTTTGGCACGGATAATCTGTGCAGGGCGCTGGCTGATGCCCCCGAGCTGTTGCATTGCCCGTCGCCTCTGTCTTTGGTAGTGCGTTACAGTTCTCACTGGCTAAAGGGGGAGCAGATGCATGAGACTTGAGTGGATGTGTGAGTGAACGTGTTCTTGTGTCTAGATTGTCAACATAGTGGTTGATATATGTCTGCAATTGACTACAAAACCACCTCTTGTAATGCATCCTCCTCAAAAGTAGGTCTGTAAACCCTCAATCCCTCTCAGTCAAACGGTAAGGACTCCCAGATCATTCTCCTTCTCCTTCTCCCCCTCAAGGCGATCTGGACGCGATCACCGGTTACGACCAGACTGGTATCGAGCACAGTGAGACGTAGACGCTATTAGCGACGGTTGACCCAGAATCAGCGTAGGGATTGGTGTGTGACGTACCCAAAAGTGACAAATATCTCTCTTCCAATGCAGATATTGCAGCCCTAATCGGGTCGAACCGGGGGGCTCGACAACGGTCTTGTCGCCCATGTGCCGACCAAGCGACGCAGCAGCTCCAGCCGTACTGCGTCAATCTTCTCGCTTGGAATGGTGTTGGTTTCGAGGAGGGCGAGGACGGTAGGGTTGTAACTGGACGACGTTGGCTCAGCTTGGGTCCTTCAATATAGAATTTCGATGCATCTACAGCATTCCCGAGATCATCGTCTCTCGTACTCTTCCCCAGACGGAGTCCCTTCAAGCGGAGGTGCGATTGCAATAGTCTCGGGGGGTTTCTCGGGAGCCGCGAGGCTGTAATGGATATGGGAAGTCATGTTGGCCTTGCGCGATATCTCAACCGCCAAACCCAGATAATCATTTCTTAATATCTTCAAAGGCGTAAGAAGAACTCTCAAGCACAATCTCCACCGAGGAAGCTGTCTCTGCACTGCGTTAGAGCGGGAGAAGTGTTGTGCACCCGCTGTGCAGACGGGGCTGTCACTTCGTGTCCCTCCAGTTGCAGTTGACGTGTCCAGGACCAGGATCCCTGGCGATCGACTGCAGCATAAGATGAGGCCAGACGCATATTCTTATCGCCTGGCTCTGCAGTCTTCTGCAAGTCCCCGTGCAGAAGTTTGCCATTGCGACTGACAACTGCAAGCAAACACCTCCGATACCCAACGTTCAGGTGATGCCCGATGCATAGAAAGGGGCGACATGGGAGGAGTTAGGGTTGTGGGGAACCAGGCATTCAGGGTGTACTTGATGTTGTGGAGGATATTTGGTGGACTTGTATCATCTCTGTACCCACCAGAGGCCAATTGATATATTCTTATCCTCTACATTGAACATATACTGCCCACAAGTCTTTTCAAGTTCCTCCCATCATGAAACCCCTATCCCAGCCTCCCTACCATCACATCATCCAGCTCCCCACCACCCCCGAGGTAGACCTGTCCAGTCTCCATCCAGTGTCCATCGGTCAAGAATGGCTTTCCGGGCTCAACAGCTACCTCGTCGACCGGAGCGCCGTTCAACTATCTCAGCTGTTCCATGAAGACTGCTGGTGGCGCGACATGCTCGCCCTGGACTGGGAATTCCACACCCTCCAGGGCTTCACCCGCGTCCGGCGCTATCTCGAGCAGCACCTGCCCAAGGCCCAACTCCAAAATGCCCATCTTTACGGCGCTGGAGCAGAACCCGCCATTGAGACTCCTCAGCCCGGGCTTACATGGATTACGGCCACATTCGCCTTCGAAACCCGCGCTGGTCATGGGCGCGGGGTCTTCTACCTCACCCCGACCCAGGATGGAGATTGGAAAGCCTATTCGGTATACACAGCTCTGCAGGGGCTACGCGGAGTCGAAGAGCAAGTCGGACTACGGAGGCCGTTCGGTACCATCGACTCAATGCGTGGAGGGATCTCTCAGGGTAACTGGCTGGAGCGACGCCAGAGAGACATGGAGTTCAACGACACCGACCCAACAGTACTAATTGTTGGCGCAGGTCAGTATCATCTCCTCCTCGTGATCATCTCAGATGCTGACAGCTGGCAGGCCAAGCCGGGCTCAATCTGGCGGTGCGTCTGCAGACTCTGGGTCAATCATGTCTCATCGTGGAGAAGAACTATCGCGTGGGAGATAATTGGAGACAGCGATATCGGGTTGAGCATCTCGCCTGCACTGGATGTGATCGAGCGACTAACAGGGGCAGACTCTCATCACCCACGACCACATCGAGACCTGCCATTTGGCGCATCTGCCCTTCCCCAAGACTTGGCCCAAATACCTGCCCAAAGACAAGCTGGCGGATTGGCTCGAGTCTTACGCAACCATTATGGAGTTGAACGTCTGGACACAGACAGAGATTAAAGCTGCCGAGTACGATCAGGAGCGCCAGCAATGGACTGTTTCGCTCGTCCGAGACGGGGTGGAGCGTATCCTTCGTCCGCACCACATGGCCTGGTGCGCTGGACACCTCGGCCTGCCTCTGATTCCCAGTTTTCCCGGCCAGTCCCAGTTTGAGGGGCAGCTCTATCATGCAAGCCAGCATGTGGATGCCAGACAACTTGCCCCCCACGGGAAGAAAGTGGTAGTGGTGGGCACGGGCAATAGTGGGCATGATATCGCCCAGGACTTTTACGACCACGGCGCCTCGGTGACGATGCTCCAACGGGGTCCGACGTATGTCTTGACCGAGAAGCACGGATTGCCCTTGTTACCGGAGAATCATGGGATTGACGACAACCGGTGAGTGTCTGCCCTTTTGCTGTCCAACCCTACCTCGTCCCCCTCCTTCGATCTGCATGACTGACTGCAACCGCTCCCCTCAACCGAATAGAACCCCCATCGAAGAGCAAGACATCTTGTCCGAGAGTCTCCCCTGGCCGGTCACATTAGCCCTATGCGTGGATCTGACGCAGCGCATCTCAGCCGCAGACGAAGAGGTCCTCCGGGGTCTCCGAGCGGTGGGTTTTCAATTGGACTTCGGCCTCGACGGCGCCGGACTTTTACGCTCGCTGGTGACCCGAGGTGGGGGATACTATATCGATTTTGGCTGCAGCCGACTCCTGATCGAGGGAAAGATCCAGCTGCAGCACTGCGCGGGCGGGATTGCCTCTTTCGACACCAGGGGGCTGCATCTGGCGGATGGGAGGTACTTCGCAGCCGACATTGTAGTGCTGGCGACGGGGTACGCCAATATGCGCGAGTCGGTGCGGCGCACGCTGGGGGATCTTGTGGCCGACCAATGCAAGGACGTGTGGGACTTGGACGAGGAAGGAGAGATTCAGACGGTGAGTATCTTATACAGTACCTCAATGGGACCCGGAAGCATCTTGCATGATTCTCCCACTGACCTGATCCCTTAGATTTGGCGACCAAGTGGCCATCCCAATCTGTGGCTCATGGGAGGGAGCCTATCTCTGTGTCGCATTTACTCCCGATTTATTGCACTGCAGATTGTCGCCACCGAACTTGGGCTGATGGCGCAGTGAGGGTACAGCTGGCCTGGCGTGCGTGAGACACAGTCCCCTGCCTGCGTTTTCTTGGTCTGCAACCATGGGGCCAATCGTTTTGTTTTTGGAGATTGTCATGGCTCCTAAAATCAAAGTGTCTGGTTGGTGATGGCGCACAAATTCGTCTAGTTGTCTGGAGAGGAGAGAAGGGGATGGCTTAGGGCTCTTTCTGGCTAGTCTGGAGCTGAAGCTGACAGCTGAAAGAAGGGGTGGAAAGAGATTAGCCAGACTCGAAGTATCCATAATGAGGGGGCTTTTCTTTGCACATGAAATCTGATAATCTTCATAGATCAACTGCATAGAGAGCTGGAGTTGTCGCCATGGGCCAGAAAGTCATTCCCCCGAAGTCAGTCATCGTGACGGCCAGTTCCTTTGCCATGTTCGCTGGTGTGAGTTATCTGTCTCTAGAGTACTCTAATCCAGATGTGGACACCTTTCTCTACAGCTTCGTCATCCCCATCCTGCCAGATATACTGTACCGCACTCCTCGACTAAGCTGGGCACGTTTGTGGGCCGCTGCTCTCGAGGACCTTGACGGAGCGAAGGGGCTACTACGAGATGAATGTGGTTGTGGGTGTGTGTGCCGTGTTTCTGGTCCGGTTTGAGTCCGAACTGACGGCTGGGTGCCAGCCGTGTTGTGTTTGGCGATTGGGAGAGCAACGTTCGTTGCTTTAGGGAGTGAGGGCGGTGATCTTTTGGAATGAGGCTGTTTCGTGTGGGTGGCCAAAGGGGATAAGTGGTTCCTGAGCGTAGTGCAGTGCTCTGCATGTTGATGTTAGGGATAGGATGCTGATTGATACATAGCAAACAGTTGGGAGGTCTGGATATATTTCCAACCGGGCCAGACACATCAGTCCTCCAGTTGGGGGGAGTGCATAGCATCAGCCAGTTTTATAACCATCCCCCAGAGCCTATGACACTCCCAATCATCCAGTCTGACCCTGTCTCTGCCTCAAGTCCTTTTCACTCATGACCCACGAACTCCAAGTAATCGCCCTCGCCGGCGGCAAGGGGGATCTCGGCCAGTACCTGCAGGAAGCCCTAAGCCAAGATCCCCGCTACAGCCTGGTGATCCTCACGCGTCAGGTCCGTTTTGCTTTGCCCATTCCATCATATCCCAATAGTCAATGCCACTACTGTTCACCCACTGCCTCTATCTAACCCCAATCCTAAGTTCTCACCATCACACCGACAACAGATCAACCCCTCCACCCTCAAATCCCCCCACACAGACACAAACACAAACACCACCACCATACCAACCGACTACACCCTCTCCTCCCTCCTCAGCATCCTCACCACCACCCAAGCCACCACCCTGATCTCCCTCATCCGCTGCCCAGATGCCGACTACCTCCCCCTCCACACCAGTCTCCTCGAGGCCGCCCGCCTCACGCAGAGTTGCACCCGCTTCATCCCCTCGGAATGGGCGGGGGATATCGCATCCTTCCCGGATCTTTCGCGAGCGTACGCCCGGACCCGGGCGCCTCTCCGCGGACTGCTCGCGAACCAGCCCTGTCCTAAGGTAGAGTACACGCTGTTCAACCACGGGTGGTGCATGGAGTTTTCCTGCCCGAGACAAAGTCGTATCGACGATGTATGCCGGGGAATTTTCCCATCGATCTCCACGAATGGAAGTACATGGTTCGAGAAACGGGGGAGGAGATGCAGAGTTGGACCTGTGGACGGGATGTGGCGGAGGCGGTAATGCGCTTGCTGGGGGCGGAGGAGGGGAGTGGGGTAGGTTATTCGTTCTTGTCCTCCTGCTGTTGCAATTCGGGGAGAAGAAGAGACGACGGAGCTGACTTGGGAGGTAGAAACCTGTCACGTATGTGGCTGGGCAGTGGGGGACGTTCAATCAGATGGCGGAGACATTGGAGCGCTTCTACGGTGAGTGGATTGCAGGTTGCTTCCTCCCGGTCACTGGGGATAGTCCGCTGATTGCTCAGGACGCCCGTTCGAGAGGCTGTATCGATCCAAGGAGGAGATTGAACGCGATCTCCACAGGTAAGAAGACCAGCCGGAGAGTCTGGAGCTGGCGATCGCCGAGGCAGAGGAATGGACGGTCAGCGGAGCGACAGCCTGCCCTAAAGAGAAGACCTTGTGGCAGCGGGAGACGTACTTCGCTGGGATGCAGTTCACCACAGTGAAGCAGTTGCTGCAGCAGGCTGAGAGGGAGGAGCGGGTTTGAGAGCAGACTAGGTCACTGCGATCGTCACTTTACTGTGGGCAGATGAAGTTATTCAACAGCGTAGCACGAATCTATTCTCTGCTTACCCCCCGCCTCACCAAACATGACCCTTGTAGCTGCGTGTTATACACAATGCCTTGTGCCTTTCTCGCAACCCCGCTGTGGTGAGCAGTTTGCATCTGCAAGAGAAGTAACTTGGGATCAATCCGTCGGACGAAAAGACGAGGACTGATCCCCCAATTCTATCCTCGCCGGGCCATTGGAGGAGATCAGTGCAATCCAGAACCCAGTTCGAGGGCTGCCTGGAGAGATGGACACGAATCTTATTATGGTCAAGTTCGTCCTGATTCAATCAACCTGTAACTACACGACCCCTCTTACCACTGCTTATCTGTCCCTCTCTCAGTTTGTCAGCCGATGCAGCATTGATGGCGTGATAGCGGGAAGTTTGACGCCATGCAGTCGGACAGCAGCAATGGGCCGTCATGATACGCTCCTGCCAGCGATATCTCCTCAATCCACCGGGAACGTCATTCAACGAATGTTTGGTGCCATTGCCTCCATCCGGCATCCGAGGGTCTGAGGGGGCGGATATAAAGTGAAGGGGGAGCATCGCCGGCAAACCCACCCCCACCAACCACCACCAGCCCTAACTCTTCCACTGATACATAGTACAACATCATGCCCACCGAATTCATCAGTCTCACCTTCCCCAACCCCTCCACGGAGTTAACCCCCCTACCCAATGCCCCCATTGACCCCGACTACCTCGTGCGGTATGCCCGGTCGCTGGACGACTACGGCTTCAACTACACCCTCGTTCCGTACGACTCCGCCTACTTCGACCCCTTCACGATCGGAGCGACCATTGCCGCGGTGACCAAGCACCTCAAGATCATCATCGCCCTGCGACCCAATACCCTGTATCCGACCGTCGCCGCCAAAGCCCTGGCGACGCTGGACCAACTCAGCCGCGGACGGGCAGTGGTGCACCTGATCGCCGGGGGCAGCGACGCGGATCAAGCGCGGGAGGGGGATTTTCTCGACAAGGAGCAGCGGTACGGGCGCCTGGAGGATTACATCCGGATCCTGCGTCGGGCGTGGGCGTCGGACGAACCCTTCGACTGGGACTCGCCCTACTACACCTTCAAAGGGTTCAGCAACCGAGTGCGGCCGACGCACGGCACGATCCCCGTCTCCGTGGGCGGATCCTCCGCGGAGGCGTATCGCATCGGGGGCGCATTGGCCGACATCTTCGGTCTGTGGGGGGAGCCGCTGAAGGAGACGAAGGAGCAGATCGAGCGCATCTACGCGGAGGCAGCCAAGGCAGGGCGTGCAGAGGGGGACCGGCCGCGCATCTGGGTAACCTTCCGGCCCATCGTCGCGGAGACGGACGAGCTGGCGTGGAAAAAGGCCCATCGCACGCTGAACGCGTTGACGGCGCATCGGCAGAATGGCAACAGTCGCGTGGCGTCCGATGCGCCGCCGCCGCAGAATGTGGGCTCGCAGCGCTTGCTGGAGATTGCGAAGCGAGGCGATGTGCAGGACCGCGCCCTGTGGTATCCCACCGTCACGGCGACGAATGCGCGCGGGGCCTCCACCGCGCTGGTCGGCTCGTATCAGACGATCGTCGACTCCTTACTGGATTATGTCCAGTTGGGGGCGGAATTGATCTCCATTCGGGGGTATGACAATTTGAACGATGCTATTGATTATGGGAGGTATATCTTGCCACGCGTGCGAGAGAAATTGGCCGAGAATCACGAGTAATAGTACTTCAGTGAGTGTATCCGTCGACGAGACTAGGTGGTATAGTCAATGCCATAAATAAATTTTATTCCCTTGTCCTGCAGCTCAATCTTGGCGCGGGCATTTGAGCACATTTACGCCTAGAGTGTCAGACTAGTCGCCCAGAAGGAATAATCACTACTTAGGGTTTTTATCTTTCGTTGAAATCCCAAGATGGATGCAGCCTCCGGCATCGGCGAGTTGCATGACTAAGCAGGAATTATGCATGCCTTTCGATGTACATAAGAATCTCCCACTCGACCGCAGCACAATATATACAATCCAATACAATCAACAACTGAACAGAAGTAGCAGCAAATCTCTTGAAACAGATCTAACCACAGCACCCCGTCGTCCACTCCTCCGGTTTCTCCCCTCCTGATGTCTCCATTGGAGTCACCCTGGCAGCCGGCCTGGCCACCACGACGCGATACTCGCCCCGGTCGCAAAACACCTTCCCCAGGAACGCTCCAAGGAAAATCGAGATGATCATGTAGCCATTGTAGAACATGGCAATCAGCATGATCAGATACGCCAGCCCGAACTGCAGGGTATGCAGCACAGCCCGCATCAATTGCTGCCCGGGACTGGCGCGGAAGGTGAGGACGGTGGGCCCGTTCTCGAGCGAGTCGCCGCAGAAGAACTGCATGCGCTCCGAGGCCGTCTGGGCGGCGACATGACGCTGGAACTGGCGCTGCAGACGCTCCTCGTACTGCTTGCTCAGCAGGCGCAGGAAATCGAGCACGATGACCAGGAAGGCGACACCGATGCAGGAGACAGCGAATTGGCCGGCGGTGGTGATGTGCCAGGAGGAGGAGAGGAAGCCTGATAACCAGACAATCAGAAGTTAGGGCTGGCGAGATGAGGATGGAATGTGAGAAGGGGACTGGGAAAGAGTGAGGGTTTCGTACAGGCATCAATTGTGGTCCAATTCCACAGCATCTGCCGTTATGCATTAGTCAGTCAGACTTATGCAGTTATGCAGCTATGCATAGGTTCAACAAAGAACTTACCGTCACCGAGCAGGCGCTCGAGTTGGACGTACTCGACATATGATGCATATCCATGGTGGGGTGAGGGATTGCGTAGAAGGGGATGCTGGGAATAGCCTCTTCTCCCACCTCCTCCCCCCCCTGGACGACTCGCCTCTTATATGGAGACCGGAAATGCGCGCATTTCGACTTGGCTGCTTGGCAGTGAGCAGATTTTGGCCTTGGCAGACTCCACTGGGTCTCCAGATAGAAAGAGAGGAATTGCTTAAGAGACACCCACGATCCCGGGGGCCCTCCCCGCGTATATGAATCTGGATGCCTCTTCATTCCACCACCACCATGGGCCATATTCAGGATTTCACCGCGGATTCTGCCTGGGAGGCGCATTGGGGGTATTTCTCCCGGCAAATTCCCTGCACCAAGGATGCCGGCACCTGCGCCTATCTGGACGCCGTCTACCACGGACACGATGTCACCATGCTGTATAGCTTCATCCTGTGGGCGGTGATTGTAGGCATCCTGTTTCTGTGGGCACTGGGAGGCCGTCTGGTGCGCCTTGACAGCCCTATGCAGAGACAGAGTGCCCTCTATCGTCTGGCGAGGACAATCCAGTCGGCCGTCCGACGCTATCTGCTGCCCGAAGCCTGGCCAGGGGTGTTCGGCCACACCACGCGCCTGCAGGTGCTGGTCTTCCTTGTGCTGTTGGGCTATCTCTTCGTCTTCACGCTGGTGGGCATCACCTACCAGACCTGGACCACCCCCATCAGCGGCAGCTCGCAGCATAACATTCGCAGCGGACTGGGCCCCTGGGCGGATCGCATTGGCGTGCTGGCCTTTGCCCTCACCCCCCTCTCCATCCTCCTTGCCAGTCGCGAGTCTCTGCTGTCGCTCATCACGGGGATCCCCTACCACCACTTCACCTTCCTGCACCGCTGGCTGGGCTACATCATCTACGCGCAGGCCGCCCTGCATACCATCGGCTGGACGGTGGTCGAGGGCAAGCTGTACCAGCCGCAGCCCGCGCACTGGAACAGCTTCGTCGCGCAGCCGTACATCATCTGGGGGATCGTCGCAATGATCCTGCTGACCTTCCTGGTGCTGCACAGCACGAAGCGGGGGATCCAGCTGACGGGATACGAGTGCTTCCGCAAAGCGCACTACATGGTGGCGATGGTCTACGTCGGGGCGTGCTGGGCGCACTGGTCGAAGCTGTACTGCTGGATGCTGGCCTCGCTGGGGGTCTGGGGGCTGGACCGGGGGGCGCGTCTGGTGCGCATCGTGGTCCTACATCATCTGAACCTGCCGGCCCCGACGCCCTCGAGCTGGGGGGGTCTGCACATCCCCGAAGCGGCGATGCAGTTGCATCCCAACCCCGTCGACGGGGACGTCCTGCGGCTGGACTTCCACCACAACCACGACCCGTGGCACATTGGCCAACACTTCTTCCTCGTCTTTCCTGCCTTGAGTCTCCTGCAGGCCCACCCCCTCACCCCGTGCAGCGTGCCGGACACGCATCCTACCGGCCAGCAGCACACATACATCATCCGCGCGCGGAAAGGTCTGACGCGCGAGCTGGCCGTGTCTGCCGCCAGCGCGGCCCCTGGCACGCCCAAGCCCGCTGGGGAGACGACCCATATGACGCGCGCAGGACCGACGACCCCGGTGCTTCTCTGCGGGCCGTACGGGCAGGCCATCGAAGACCGCAGCGGGGCGTCTCTGCCGGGTAACCTCCTGTGCATCGCCGGCGGCACCGGCATCACCTTCGTGCTTCCGCCCATCCTGCACCGCATCACCGCCCTCTCCCCTGCGTCGGACTCTCTCATCGAGCTGATCTGGATGATCCGCCGTAAGAACGACATGCACTGGATCGCTCCGGAGCTGGAGATCCTGCAGCGCGTGGCGTCGACCACCGCGAAGACCCTCCGCGTGCGCATCTTCGTCACGCGGGAGGCCGCACCCGCACCCGCGGAAGACAGCGCCTCGGAGGACGCGAAAACGCCCTGTTGTGGGGGGTCGGTCCGTGATCCGGGGTGGACCGTCGAATTCCCCCTGCCACAAGAATCGTCCGCTCTCACATCAGCCCGCCATCCGGACCTCCACGCGCACGTCGCCTCGTTCCTGGAGCGGGTGGTGCAGGGCCCAACCCGGGTGCTGGCCAGTGGGCCGCCGGGGGTCATCTCCGCGCTGCGCACGGCGGTGGCAAGACACAATCAGCCGGGCAAGGTGTGGCGGGGGGAGGCGAGGGGGGATGTCGAGTTGGTGGTCGATGATCGGGTGGTGTGGTGATTCATTGAGCTATGACTCGGAGCAGGGACGATGAGCATACGTATGAGTATGGATGTACTGTATATATCAGATGATACGATTGAGGGAGAGTTGAGAACAATGCGATACCCAGTTCACAGTTTCATCTTTATGCTTGCGGGGGGAGGGGATTATTATGCACACAGTTCCCTGGTGCGAAGCTATACTATTGAGCATACTGTGACTGAGATGTAGTTATCCCGGGGATCCAATAGATATGAAATGAGTAGGGGAAGACCCCTCAAGCCCCCCTCTCTGATACGATCAACACACCGTTGATAATTGAAGGTCAATAATCTACACCCCCAACCCCTCCGCCCTCTCGACCACCTCCCTCCCCGGTATCACCATCTCCCTTTCATTCTCACTCCACTGCCCCAACTCCTCTGTATCTGGCACCTCCATCACCACCCTTCCCAACACTGCCACCTCCACCCCCCTTCCCCTCTCCCCCACCCGCTCTTCCTCACTGCCAGTCGAGAATTCCAACACATGGCCGCCAGCCTTTCGATCCTCGGACAGAAAATGCAGATGCCAGCCCGCCACCCCCAGTCCAGCCATGTACTTTGGCGTCCAAAACCCAAATAGTGTTCCATTCATCGATCCGAGTTCGGTGGTCTTCTGACGAGAGGCGCAGGCTGATAAGGTTTCCTCTCTGGAAGTACGCTTCGGGATGATTCTGATGCTCAGGGAGGAGAAGCCCGTGGTCAGACGGATGGCTAGCGGGGTGTTTCTTTGATCGGAGAGGGCTTGAGCGAAGATGTGGTTCGACAGGGTGGTTGATGTGAGCGGGGTGGATGGGAGGGGGAGGGTGTGGGTGGGTTGGAAGGTGGTGAGCATGGCGAAGGGGATGCGCTCTGTAGGTTCGGGCGTGCGGACGCTGGGAGTAGGGGTGTCTCCTGTGTTGTTGCTGGGTGTGCTAGGGAAGTGATAGACTTCCCCGTCGAGGATGATGATCTCCCCGTCGAGGTCAGAGAGGGTGCCAATCCCGTGGGTGCCGTAGGAAGACAGAGAGGAGGCTTCCAGCCCGTCGGTGCAGATGCCGTGGAGAAGAGCGGTGATTGTGCTGTATTGGTAGAGGGTGGTAGCGGTTGACGACATGGTGGGTTTTCTGGTGGTTTAAGATGAGGATTGGGAGTGTCTGAATGGTATGGTCTATGGTGTGAAAGCGAGCTTGATATAGGAGTCATGATGCAATGGATCTTGTCTCCAGGGATGAAGGATAATACATAATTAGGGCTACCGATTGGGTGGGGTGCAGCTGCATGCCGCTCCGCTGGGGAGTCCGGGGGGTGGGAATGTGCGTTTCGAATTCCTTTGGCGTCATCTTATTCGGTGACTTGATAGAACAGGTCATCCTTGGCGTCATTGAGTGAGAATCTGAAACGAAATCATAATGATAGAGGCATCTGCATTGGATGTATAGCAGTCATGCCGGAAGGTCGCGACGCATCCATCTCATTCCTCGTCATGTCATACTCAATCCCTCATCCATATCTGATCAGGACTCCCCAAACATACACCCACCGTCCGCTGGAGTATAAAAATACCCTTCATGCCCCCATTTCTGACATAGAACCCACAGCCCGCTGCGGGATAAGACACACTCCAAACAGCATCATGACACGCACAGAAAGCCCACACTCCCAACCCACCGGTGGCGAGTACATCTGCGAAGAACTCGCCCGTCGAGGAGTCAAACATGCCTGTACCATCTCCCTCCCCCCAAAAAACCATTTTCCTACGGGTCACTCACTAACCAATACCACAAGTCGGCATCTCCGGTGGCGCCATCTTCCCCGTCTTCGACCGCCTGCACTCCAACCCCCCACTGACCCTCACCCTGACCCTCCACGAACAAGGCGCTGGCCACATGGCGGAAGGCTACGCCCGCGCGTCCGGCCGACCAGGCGTCGTCTTCGTGACATCCGGCCCGGGGACCTCCAACCTCGTCACTCCGCTGATGGACGCCTTGATCGACGGGGTCCCCCTTATCGCCATCTGCGGGCAAGTGCCCACCCCCGCACTGGGCACTGGGGCTTTCCAAGAGATCGATTCGCTGGGCCTCGCGAAGACGTGCACGAAATGGTGCGGCATGCCGACGGAGGTGGACGAGTTGCCTGCGTATCTCGCCCAAGCGTTCGACGCCGCCACGACCGGCCGACCTGGCCCGACAATGCTGGTGATCCCGAAGGATGTGGCTAAAGCCCGCCTGAGCCCTCGCGCGGTCGAGCAGAGCCCTAACTTACAGGAGAACCCCTCCCCTTCCGAGTCCCTCCCGACTCCATCCCAGAAGACACTGGATGAAGTCGCCCGATTGCTGCGCCGCGCACAGAAACCCGTCATCATCGCCGGCCAGGGCCTTCTCAACGCCACCGACGGGCCAGCACTGCTGCAACATCTCACGGAAATCCACCCCATCCCCACCACAACCACCCTACTCGGTCTAGGCGCCTTCGACGAACTCAGCCCGCTCGCGCTGGGCATGCTCGGGACATATGGCACCGTGCCCGCTGACCTGGCGGTGCAACACGCGGACTTGATTCTTGCGCTGGGGGCACGGCTGGACGAGCGTGCGGTCGGGAGCGCGGCGGAGTTCGCACCCGCGGCGCGCAAGGCGGCCAAGGAAGGACGGGGGGGCATTGTGCACTTCGATATCTGCCCCCAGCATATGGGGAGGGTGGTGAAGCCCACAGTAGCGGTGGCGGGGGATCTCGCGAGGACGCTGCCTTTGCTGCTGGAGCGGGTGCAGTCGATGCCTCCGGGGGCGGGGGCGGAGTGGGTGGAGAGCGTGCAGCAGTGGAAGAGGCAGTATCCGCTGGATCTGCAGCCCCTGACCCCAACCGGAAAGGAACCGATGCCGCAAGAGGTCATTGCGGAGCTGGATCGTCAGCTCAGTCCCCGCAAAGATCGTACGATGGTGACGACGGGCGTGGGACAGCATCAGATGTGGACGGCGCGGTATTTCCGCTGGCGAGTGCCACGGGGACTCATCAGTTCCGGGGGGTTGGGGACGATGGGGTTTGGAGTGCCGGCGGCGGTGGGGGCGAAGATGGCTCGGCCAGACTGTACGGTCCTCGATATCGACGGGGATGCCTCGCTGTGTATGACCATGCAGGAGATCTTGACGGCGGTGCAGTACGGAGTCGCCATCAAAGTGCTGGTGCTGCGGAATGAGGAGCAGGGGATGGTGCAGGAGGTCCAGCGGGTGGATTTCGATGGGCGGATCACCCAGGCGGACCACTTGAATCCCGATTTTGTCCAGCTGGCGGAGAGTATGGGGGCGAGGGGGCGGCGATGTGTACATCGTGAGGATCTGAGCGAGAGTATCGCGTGGTTGTTGAAGACTGAGGGAGTGGCGTTGTTGGAGGTGGGGGTACAGGGAAGAGTGCCGATGGTGCCCAAGGTGAATGCAGGCAAGGGATTGAAGGGTATTCTGGATGGATTGGATCACTGAAATGGATTGATGTATAGGGGAATGGATTGATTTGGTGGTTCTGCCTGTATGCGATAACGGCGGAGGTGAATTGTTCTTAGGGCTGGGTTGGCGGATGACTTCCGGAGTTGGCCCTTGCTTTGTATTTCCACCCCAGGTGTGGATTCATTCTATGCACAGTGTCAGTGTCAGTATCATTCTCTAGAACTATTTTTCATCTTGGCAAAAAATGATATCTCAAGCAAAAGAAGAGTGCATCATCCGTGAATCGAACACGGGCCTCATCGATGGCAACGATGAATTCTACCACTAGACCAATGATGCGATTTGATGAATGCCTGTTATTTTTTAAACATTATGAAGCCCAAATCCAGCATGATGTCGCTTGCCAGACAGATTCCTCTCATGATCAAGAGGGCTCGCAAGGACAATTCCACAGGATAGCACAATATTATCCGGAAAATCTCCTATATTTAATATAGCCTCTGATGTAGGGGTTTCGCTTCCGGGGCGCAAAATCCGTAGATTGGTTGACGGTACTGACTGGTAGGCACCATTATACCCAAGGGATGCACAAATGGAAATGTGGATTGGGATAAGTGACCGTGTTGGCCTGTACAGAGCAAAGCAACACGACTGCCAGAGGACCACAAACGGCATATCCTGAATATCCACCGCTTTTTCTGGGCGTGTTTCAGCCATTCATTCCGGCATCTCTTTCAAGCCGCTTACCTAAAATCATGCAGTCCCCATCCACAGGGTTTGTCCAGTCACCCTGACGACTTCAACACGGGGACGCAGCAAGCTCCCTGATTCCCTGGCTACCTTTTTCCGGGAGGAAGCACCGAGAGAGGGAGGTGGATCCAGAAGAAAGGGAAATTGAAGTAGGAGTCTGCGGCAATGGTTGCTGTCACTGGGATTGAGATAAATTGAATTCCCGCCTTGGCTGACGGTTCAGGGCTTGAAGACCCATCCCCCCCCCACATTAGGCAGCTCCTCCATCATCCCCATTCTAGGGCTGACAGCACTTCTCGCTTTCTCCGTAGATAATGTCAAATAGGAGTCCTCCGGAGACCCTCTCTGGCACCATCATCTACCAGGGATGGCCAGGCGCAGTGCTCCGAATCCCCAAGGCTATAAAGCGACCGGGCTGCCCCCGTCAAACACCGATATCTACTACCACTCAACTCACGCATCGTATCCCACTTTCACTCCGTACCCATTCACAATGTCCACTCGGGCTCCAGTCCTCGCAGCTGTGGTTGCCCTTGGGGCTACCACCGTCCACGCCGCCATGGGCCCTGCCTTTAGCACTGGTCCCGTCGCCTCCAACTCGTGGATCCGGGAAGCCACCTCGACCTTAGTTCTTCCCAACGGCCCCAGCGGTGGCGCTACCGATGCCATTACCTCTCTGTGGGTTGGGATGGGTACCTCCAACGGGGACCTGATCCAGTCTATCGCGGATAACTGGCAGCAGAAGGACTGGACCATGTACGCCTACACCTTGATGAAGACTGGCGGTGAGTTTTTCCCTCGACCTGATTAGACATCGTAACTACCAAGATACTGACTACGCCGGAATAGACTCCAGCCAAATGCCCATCTACGGTGACGGCCAAGCGGATGGCACCCAGGGTGACCAGGTCACCATGCACTGTAAGGCGCTCGGAGCTATGTGATTGGCCACGAACTCACCTCTGCTATAGACAAGTTCGATGATGCTAGCGGCAACTACACGCAGACTGTGCTGATCAACGGCCAGACCGTCTCCACCCTGTCGACCAGCGATGGCCATGCTCAGGGCTGGGGTAGCGCGGTCGAATGTGCTGAGGACAACTGCGGCACTGTTGGCGCTCACTGTAAGTCCCTGCTTCCAATCTCTGACAAGGGGGAATTTCCCTAACCACTCGTTCTCTCAGCTTGGATCGACACCAAGATCATCCTCGACGTCGCGGATCCCAACTACATCAACACCATGGCCAAAGGGAGCGGAGTGACTGGCGAGATGTCCACCACGGACGGTGGCAAGACCTGGACGGTCTCCACCATCAGCATTCCTGAGTTCTCCTTTGGTAACTGATTGATCCATTCTGGGTCTTTATACTATATACCTTATTCTTCTCTCTGCACTTATTCTGAAAGGAGTATCGATGATACTCATGCCAGTATTTACACTGTGTAAAGGCAAATCTACGCCAACTGTCATACCTACTAATATATATTTCGGTCCGGCCAATACTTACCATTTGAACCATACTGAAGTAACTTGAGCATAGGGTTGTGCAGATAATGTATCTGCCAAGCAGGTCCCTTGCCTTGGTCTCTCAGTCTCCCTTGAATCCTGATCATCCCCGATACTGTAAATATGGAGAATGAGGGCTGAGGGCTCGGGGCTTCAGGGGGACGTCATGCCTAATTGGGAGCGGAAGACAGGGAACCTAATCCGGAAAATGCAAAAGATGCAAACAGCAGGTGTCCGCACAAACATGACAAACACAGCAACCCCGGTCCGCAGCATCAGCATCACGTGTCACCCGCTCGTCTCGTGGGGGGAGAACCTCGGTGAATCCCTCCCTTCTTCTCTTCTTCCCTCAATCAACCATGGGGAGACATGGAGATAATCACCACCACTATTTATCCAATTTCCTCAAAAGAACCATGGGATCGACATTCCCTCGAACCAGTTCAACGCCCTGCCAAGCAAACCAACCACTTTTTGAGTCCCTGCTTCGCGTTCAAACATCCCCTCTCTTGTCTGACGCACACACCCGTTGCGCACCGTTGCACATCCGTTGCTGCATCTCAAACACACTGAAAAATACACTACCACCGCTCCCACCCACTTCCCCCCTCCCCTCGAGTCATGTATCCATTACACTCCAATAATCCCATTGCTCCGTGAGCAGAGTGGGGAACAATCGCCTCTAGCTCCGCCCAGGCACTCCCAGTTCAGCCCAATAAGAGGCTGTATGAGCCATCCCGTCTCCACCCACGATCTAGATTTCTTCCGTGTGGAGGCGGCCGCTTGGTTCCTGGCCTGCACGATCCAGATCGCTCTGGATACAATCTGGTCGAGAGTCCCGGTGGCTGTGGGGTCTGGTTTCGTCGTCTACCTGGCCCTTATCACGCCAACCAGGCCGATTACCAGCCAACTTCCTTGCTAGCACTCCCCAACCTTTGGGTCCGGTGAAGCTTAGATTAGTGATCCCGTCCAGAATCAGGAAAGGGGAAATGCAGTCGTCAGTCGCCCTTCGCCACATGGTTGGTCCCCTCCCCCACGACGACCCTTGGACCGGACGGAGGGTCCGCTCCTCGACTGGCCCGGAGTCCGCTCCAGGAAATAAAATCCCTCGCACCTCTCCCTCCGATTTCAGGGAATCCTTCTACTCTGTTTTCCGTCTTGCGCCGCCGGTCTCACCCTCATGGCTGCGCAGGAGGCTGTCTTCGCCGTCTCGGCCCAGGCCACCCAGCTAGGCAACCGCATCTCGGTGCACATGCTGGACTACCTGAGTACCGTGCAGGATTTGCCAGGTGGCTTTCGCGAATTGTCCCAGACCTTTCTGGACACCTGTCGCGCCCTTTGGGCCATTGACGCGGGCCTCACGGATTCCACCGCCGCCAATCGCCCCCTGCCCGAGGTGATTGTGGAGGAAGTGGGCAAGAAATTCGCCGCCGCCTACCGCGATTTTCAGCATCTGGACAAGCTCGTAACCAAGCTGATTCAGTATGAACACCGTGGCGCCCTGGGGAGGCTCCAGCGGGGATGGCATCGCCCGAGCCACGAGCTCAGCCGCATCCGCGAGTCGCTCCAGAAAACAACCGAAACCCTGCAAATCAGCGTCCTGGCCTTTCATTGGACGCTCGGGGAACAGCCGTTGGTCGCCGAGTCCGTGGGCATCGGGTACGCCGGACTGGCCGCGGCCCTCGATCGCATGTCCAAAGGTCGGTCGGTCATGGGCATCAACAAGGCCAAGTCACTAGAACGGGGAGTCAGGGAGATGGAAACCCCCTCTGGGTCTGCTTCCCCCGTTCCCTCGGGGCCCCCGAGAGAGCCCCTGCCCCCGATCCGCTCGGGGTTAAGCAGTCCCCCCCAATCTTACCCCGATGACACTCTCTCCTCCGTCCTCTCCCTCGATTCGCTCCTGCTTCCGAGCCACCACGAGCGCGACCTACCTCCGTCGCCCCCTCTCGAACCCCTGCCTCGACTGCCACGACCCAATAGTCCGCCAATCCGGACCAGCTCACGGGAGTCGCGCGCAGAGACCTTGTTGGTCCCGGCATCGGATCCGCCGGAAGACCTGTTCACGCCCTCCCGGCCTTCCGACTCGTCCCCGCGGCCGCCGCATCGAACTCCCAGCCGGACGAGTGCCGCCAGCGCCACGCGGTTGCGCAGTGCCCTCGCGTCTGCCGTGCGGGGACGAAACCACAAGCTGCTGGAGCAGCTGCTGGACAGTGGGGTCTCGCCCAATCCGGGCGAGCAGATTCACCCGCTGAACGAGGCCGTGCATCAGCGCGATTTTGAGGGAATGCGGCTGCTGCTTCTCTTTGGAGCCAATCCCAACGCCCCCGATCGGGAGGGGCGGACCCCGTTGCTGGTGGCGGTCGACGAGTCTTTTGTCGATGGAACCACCCTGCTGCTGAAGTACCGGGCTGATGCCAATTATGCGCCCGAGTCCGGGCAGGACACGCCCCTCAGCCGCGCGATCGCCAAGGGCAAAATCACCATGGTGCAACAGCTGCTCGCGCATGGGGGCAGCCCAGACAACGAGACCCCCGACGGGAGCACCGGGCTGATCCAGCTGATCCGCCAACGGGCACCCGCCCCGCTCGTGACTCTTTTGTTGGAGGCCGGCTGCGACCCGAATCGAAAGGGGCGTCAGGGGCAAACCGCGCTCAACGAAGCGGTGCAGAGCGATCAGGTGAACGTCGTGACTGCGTTGCTGGAACATGGCGCGAATCCGAACCTGCCGGGGCCGGAACATGTGCTGTGGCTGGCCATCTACCGTCCGGCCTGTCTGCGGGTCTTGCTGCGGGGGGGCGCCGACATCAACAAGACCCCCGGCCTGATGGAGCAGGCGACCAGTATCAATAACCTGGAAGCGGTTCGCATCCTCCTCCAAGTCGGGGTCGACCCCAATGCCAAGAAAGATGGGATCTACACCCCACTCTGCTCGGCCATCCGCGATGATCGGTCGGACATCGTGACCCTGTTGTTGGAGCACGGTGCGGACGCCAATGTCATGGCCTCCGAATATCCCGCGTGGAAGTGTGTCACGCATCGTCGCGCGCATTACCTGCCCACTTTGCTGGCTGCTGGTGCCGATCTTCATCACCCGCCCGGCATCGTGGAGATGGCCGTTCAGGTCAACAACCCCGAGGCACTGCGGTGGTTGGTGGAAGAGGGAGGGGCCAATGTGAATGACCGCAACGCGCAAGGCCACACGGCCTTGACCACGGCCATCACGGAGAATCGATCGGAGATGCTGAGCTATCTTCTCGCCCACGGCGCTGACCCCACCCAACGGGGGCATGACTGGCCGGTGTGTATGGCCGTGCGGTCGCCCGCTTTGCTCCAGCGCCTGCTCCCCATGGTTCCCGACCTCTCGGCGCACAAGGGCGTTATGGAGATGGCGGTCTTGGCCAATCAATTAGAGAGCATCAAGCTGCTGCTGACTGCGGGCGCCAGTGTCGAGTATAAGAACGGCGGCGTGTTTTCGCCGCTGACCACCGCCTTGCGAGAGCGACACGTCGACATTGTGCGTTTCCTCTTGGAAGAAGCTGGTGCAGACCCCAATGCCCCCGGTGAACACCTGCCCCTTGTGAAGGCTATCCGCCGTGTCATCAATGGCGACTATTCCATGGTCGAGCTCCTCCTCGACAAGGGCGCCGATCCCAACAAGACCTATCGCGATTGGAACGCGGTCATGCAGGCGATCGAGTTTCGGGACTTGCCCTTGTTACACTTGCTGGTCAAGAAGGGCGGTGGCGTCGATCTCACGCAGCATGACGAGGCCGGCCAGACGGTGTTGGAGATGGCGGATGCTTCCGGCTGGTCCGAGGCGACCCAGTTTCTTCTGGACAATGCGCGTCCCTGATGGGTGTTGACCTCTTGACTTTTTACTCACGGCTCTCATGCATTACCAACGTGGCCATGTTCGACCCGACACCCCTTTTCTTATGTTCTGCTCTGCCACTTGTCTCGACCCAGGCACTGGAGGATCACTCTCCTTTCTTCGTCTCATTTTTACTCAAGATTCCCTTTTGCTTTGAAGCTCCCCGCATCTCTTGCAGCCTGGCTGTGTACCCCTGATGGGTCATCGCTTTCATACCTCTGTGCTGTGTCTTGCTTGGCCTTTCTCTGTGTCTCATCCCATACCAATACTTACAATATACACTTTAATAGGGGGGTATCCCCCCGAACTAAGCATGATCTTGACAGCATAAGCCCGGGTTCATCAGACACTTTTAAGTCTTGTCCCTCGATTCATTGTTCTCATCTGTATATACTTAACTTACAAAACAACCAGTACATACGACCACAGGGTGTGGAAAATAGGGCTTCCCGTCCGCTCAGCCGTACTCAAGCCACACGCCGGGAGGTTAGTAGTTGGGTGGGTGACCACCAGCGAATCCCTTCTGTTGTATGTTTTTGTGTTTTTTTTGCTGATATACACACCGGTCGATCGGACTGCTCTCCCCCCCGTCAGGGCTTGCATGCGACCGCGCAAAGCTGGGGTTTGCGCGAGTTTCCTGACAGACCGTTCCGCGCACTCCGCACGGGGTCTTGGAGCGGTCGAGGCCACGGGTCGTAGATGATTTGTCGTCGCTGGGGTTGCGGATGTGATACCTGACTGAACAGATGCACAGTGCGAATTTATATATTGCATAAATGCCCTCCACTCAGTCGTGATTGGCTACTGTCAGCTGCGAGCATTGGGGCAATCAGACATAGGGACTAAGCAAATATGCACAAGCTGATCATAAATACTCCGCCGGTCTTGGAGGCGCCAGAATCATGATAGAGCCATCTCTTCGCAACCCAGGCGCCAGAGGCAATGTATTTGCGCGTGCTCTGATTATGGCCCCCTTAAATGCGGCGTCGACATCGACTTGTGCCTATTCGAGCCTTCAAACCGGCTTATCCGATGATTGATGGCAGTCTGCCTACTACTGCTTGCCCTAAGACCAAATCGGATATAAAGTACGGGCGACGAGAATGGAGGGATTGAATTAGATGCATCTTCTAAACACCAGCTGTGGGCTATAGATAATGCGCACGACAGGGATAGACTCTGCTGTTATGGAAAAGGCAAGGGAGATGGAATCGCTGGAGGAGTCGTATCCCGGGATCGTTCAGCAACGGTGCTAGCAACCATAACGTTTTCCAACTTCAACGACTGGGGACAGTTAGTGAGAGCCAGATCCAGACCTGGTTCTGCACGCTGCTCAAACGATCGTGCAAGGACGCGGGACCATATGTAGGCTTCGCGTTGGCACAACCTGGACTCTGAGGCGGCTGAGTAGGGCCGGCTTAGAATAGTTGGAGTAGCTTGGGCCATTGATAAATCAATCTATGAGAACAAGCTCTAATAGAGCAGTGGTGCGGTCAGAACGAATATCAAAGAAAATACCGAAACACGAGATCCCGACACAAGTATATCATTGTATTGCGTTCTAACCCCCCATCCCCTGACGAGGAAAATGTCACACTCTGTTGTTTTCCGCTGCATCATACAATTTACGGAACTCGGAGCAAGCCTGCAGAAGCTCCTGCGGCGGACCAGTCTCGCAAATCTTTCCATCCTTCAATATAATCACTTGGTCGAAGCGCTCAATATGCTCAAAATGATGCATGACGGACAGAACGGTGGAGTGAGCTAATTCCGTCTCGACGATGCCCTGCATCAGCTCCTTGGTCGTGCGATCCAAACTATGCGTCAAACCGGACATTGCCATGGTCAGTAACCCACCAATTGAGGGACATAACGCAAACGAGGTGGAAGTGCAAAGGTACCTGTTCGAAGCCTCATCAAGAATGACAACCTTGCTCTCGACAGCAAGGGCTCTTGCTATTGCCAACAATTGCTTCTCGCCAACGGACCACTCCGAGACCGAAAATGGTTGATCAATCCATCTGTCATCATCTGCACCTCCTGGGGGGCAAGCAGAAGAAAAGCTACCATAAACCTTCTCCCATAGACCGGTTCGGCGAAGAGCTCGCTCAATCTTGGTATCCTCAATGCACGCCCTCCATGGATCGACCGCATCGCGCACACTTCCAGGGAGGAAGAATGGCTCCTGCGGAATGACCGTGAGACGGCGTCGGACAGCGATTCCGGGTGCTGTGCTGAGGTCCATTCCATCAATGCAGATCGACCCCTGCGTGACGGGCACCAGAGACAGAATAGACAGTATGAGCGAGGTCTTTCCGCTTCCAGAGCGGCCGCATATCGCGACTTTTGAACCCGCCGGGATGGTGAGTGTTAGACTGCTGAGGATTGGCGCATCGGTGGGACTACCCCGACATGTTCAGCACTGCGCATTGTGTGGCGGGACAGACACATACCGATAGGCAACACAAGCATCGCGAAACTGTATCTCTCCCGCACTTGGCCAGTCTCCAGGGAGACTGTCAAGGTTGGTTGCATCCTCCTCCATTCCCGGAGCCTCCTCGTGACTGAAATCGTAGACCCGTGAGACGGCCCCTACTGCCGTCTCAAGCTGCGTCCACGACTTCACTACCTCATTAAGGCTTTGGCTGAACGTGATGATGAGATTGAGTGCGACGCCAATGAGCCCTGGTGCAATAGTACCCTGCAGTGGAACACAAACCGCCACAAAAACAGCCGCAATCACGGCGACAGTGAGGTCCAGCACCAGAGTCAGCCATTGCTGGATACAAAACTGCATGTATATGGGCTGCTGGGATTGGTCGAGCAGGGCCTCGAAGGTTGTTTGCCAACGCTGCTGCCAGTTATATGCTTTGATGGAAGCTATCCCGGTCATTGCCTCGAGAATGTGGGTAATGATGGGAGCTTTGGCTTGGATGACAAGGTGACGCAGCTGGCGCGATGCAGGGAGGTAGAAAGATTGAAGAAGATAGAGCGTGATGAGAAGCAGTGGAATTGAGATAGCGAAGTACCGGCCGATGACGCAGATGATCACTAACTTGACCACACAGTCGGTAGCACCTGTGTTGGTAGGTCTGGTTAGACGTAGAAAGAGGCTGGAGTGGCATGGAGTGAAGCTGTCGAACCTGCAGAGAAGTTGATCAGATGGACGGGGAGTTCCTCATCGATGAGCTCCATATCCTGGCTGAACCTATTGACAATGTCCCCAGTATCCATTCCCTGAAAGCGCCAAAGTGGCGCACTGTAGCAAGGTCAGAGCTATTGTGCATCCTTGCTATCAGTCCACTTACTTCGAGACTGATTTCAACAGGTCCCAGTGTAATGCAAACGCCACGGCTTGGACAATATTGACCATCAATAGCCTTCCTTGATTTTAGCAAAAGGACGTTCCAGAATCACTGGAAAGGGAGCAGACCATGAGCTCGCAAGAAGGCTGAGGATGGTGACGCAAGCCAGAAGACCATAGACCCCAAGGAACTGACCAATACCTTTGCCGGAAGAAGTATTATTACCTCCTGTCCAACGTTCCAGCCAAACTGCTGATTGGGATATGAGCATATGAACATGACATGCCATAGGGTGAGGAGTGTCGGTGATACCCACTCGCAAAATTAGTTGTAAAAGCACCGATGGCGTCGCCTAGAATGAATGTGGCGAACAGACTATACCCGGCTGCACGAGCATAGTACTGGTAGATGGTAAGCCTGCCCTTGCTATTGCTTTTATGGAAATTATCAGCATCCCCAAGTGCGTTCTTGTCAACCTGATTGTTGGAGTCGTCGACCAGGTTCAATTCCTGCGCAGATAACGGGCAGTCTTGATTCGAAGGAGTTTCATCCGTCGAAATAGGCGTTGTATGGGGACGGACTACCACCTTGGTGATATGACCCTTTTCGAGCATAAGAATCCTGTCCGCACGGCATTGGATGTCGCCTTGTTTGTCAGTATATCCCGGAAACATAGACACGAGGCCGAGGAAACCAACTATGATCCGTGACTACGATAACATGGATTCCGGGGTTAGAAAAGTAACCTCCCGCTGCAAAACATCGAGTCCAAATGTCGTGGATGCTTTGGCTGTCGAGGGCGCGAAAAATGTCATCTATCACGATTATGGGTTGTTGTGAATAAATGGCTCGAGCAAGAGACTATAGAGAAAGAAGTGGTGTTAGGAACGAGGGTATGAGGATCTGGGATCATGCTGGGGTAATACAATCTTCATCTTCTGTCCTCCACTCAGATGAACTCCATTGCTGCCTGTGAGTGTCCCATCCCCAGCAAGGAGCTGACAGAGATCACGCTCGAGCGAGCTCGCCCAGATGGAGTAACGGTACCAATCCTCGCGAACTCCGGACGTGTGATCCACAACAATGTTCATCCGAACCGTGTCATTGAAGATCCAGGGCTCCTGAGGGCAATAGGCAATGTCCTGGGGAGGCGCAGAACGCCCACCAGATAATAGACAGGTTTGTCCTAAGATGCTTTGGAGCAGGCAAGACTTTCCTGACCCAGTTGGTCCAGTGATGGCCGTGTACCCTGTCGCCGGAAGTGCGAGGTCAATTTCCTGTAGGACGAAGCCAGTATCGGACGACGACCAAGAGAAGGTCGCCTTGTCGAAAACGATCGAGGAGCCCTCCAGAAAGCGCTGGTGAGACTCATGGAACGATCTGTCGCGGTCGTGGTGTGCCCGTTTGCAATGGCTATCAATCCGTTCAAAGCAACCGAAAGTTTCGACCAAAGAAGGCACAGCCTGGAGAAAGTGTAGCATCGGACTGGTAAGCAGTGAGATGATGGAAAGGGAGGTAAATGCTCGCTGCGCCAGAAGAGGTTCCGACCCCTTGATAATGGTGGTGACCGCAAAGATGGTCAAGGTAATGAACGGAGTGAAGTCGAGAGGTACGTTGGCTAATTTATACCAAGTCAGATGGCAACATGTCTTTGGCGAGGAGTGCATCAGAGTGTAGGAAGGTATAGTAGGGTACAGTAGGGTAAAGTAGTAGAAGGAGCAGTAACATACAGAGAATAATCTGGGCGACAATGAGCTTTCGAAACGCTCGCGATGATGCGAGCTCGACCTTTCGCAGTCCCAAGACATAACGAGTCGTTTCCGGACCAAGGCCTAGGATCTTGACTGCCTTGGTGTGGTGTAGGAAATTGATGGTCGCGTTAATCCGCTTCGACGCCTCTTCGATCCATGTTTTCTGTGCCTCCTCAGACCGTACAGATATAGGAAGCACCAACAAAAATGTCACTGGACTCATGAGGACGAGGTCTTCGGGATGGGAGAATTGATCCGTAACCTACCTACACAAACAATCACGGGCACGATGCACAAGACCCCCAGCTGTCGTTGGAGAAGATATATGGCGATGCCAATTTCCAATGGACTAGCCCAAAGCTCGTGGATTTCTTGCCACTCGGAGATGATTCGTTCAACGTCGGTTCCAATCAACGTGATACATGCCCTATCGTCTGGGACCTGTGACGGTTCCGCCAACATGGTCTGCTTGTATATGAGGTAGATTAACCCACCGCGCATGGTGACGAGGAAGCGCGATAGGTGTCGACCATAGACGGACGTGCTTATCTAGGCCTCGTTAGTGCTGCTGCTGCCAGTAGAAGTCCACTCATGTGGCTATGACATACCGCAATGCCAACAAAGACCAAGACAAATGCTCCGACCAACGCATAGCCGTAGGGGGTGAATGTTTCATTGGGGGATGATTCGAAGTAGCTGATAGAGGTCGATATCAGGAACGGCAGGCAGAATCGGAATGCAGTCACCAATAATCTTGGGATGACGGGGACCAAGAATGCTTGACGGTAGGATTGTAGGACTGATCGTACCAGGTAGAGTTCATCTCTTGCCTTACAAGTCAAGTGTTGTGTCCAGCGCTTTTCAAGACTTTCCCCAACCCCAGCAGCCGCCAGATATGCATCGAGATGAAAGAGATGCCTCTGTTCCAGGCTCAACTTTCCCCGCCGCAGAAGTGGCAATGTCCAGAGAAACAGGGCGCGGCCCCAGAAGCTAGATTCTTCGTCTGGCGTCCTTTCTCGCTCCTTCGGTTGGCCGGAGGGTTGTGGTCGCATCGATTCCAGGATGGCAGCTATCAGGGTTAAGACAACAACTGCAGCCCAGAGAACTGCCGGTAGTATTGCGCCTGGAATCATCCAAAGAGACCGTAATCTCGGAACTGCAAGCAATGTCGACAGCGAGAAGTACAGGACGAGGATGTCCGACGGCGCATCGGGACGTCTCTCATACCGTGACAGGAGACCGACTGCAGTCGTCGAGACGATACAAAGTATCCCGGATGCAGTCGATATGTCGGTGTGCAAACTCTGGAGCCGGGAGCGAAACACCACAAACAGAACGTGGGCGATGAGTAATAATGCGATATTGGTCTAGCTGAAGTCAACCTCTGGATATACGGGCAAAAGACTTAATCGTGCATTACACATTTCGCCACTATCAGACTGCGGGGACCATAATCAGCCTTTTCTTTGTAGATGCTCAACAGCTGTGGAAGAATGAGAAGAATCAGGATCGCTGACGGAAGCGTGGCAAAAAAGGCATCCTGAAAAAGCAGAGTGAAGTCGAAGAAGCGGTGCTGGGGGCAGACCTGAGGCCCGAATGAGTTGTCTGAAGACAAGCAGGACATGTCTTCAATCGTGCCAGGGGATTCGAGACCAGTGCTGTGAATAGACTCTGATAATTGCGACAGACCCAGCAGTAGATAATGGCCAGACGAAACATCCGGCTGAGAGGGATTAGATCATCATCGAATAAATCCCTTGCGTTGATCAGAGCAAGACCCAATCGGATATCTTATGCCTTGCATTTGCTGATCGTGTGGGTGGAGATTGTGACAGGATATTATGACATGTATGCTGGAATCCGCCGTGAGACGGACTTTGGTCATGCAAGGGGTTATAGTGATTATTGTCTGGCTCTCAGTGCAAGCGGAGATCTAGTGCATCTCATCATGTGTAGTTAAGCCATTACGCCTGATTTTAATGGTTTGGTATAGTGGTCAGACTGAGTGAATAGATAAATGCAAATCCATCTTGCTGGAAAGGTGGTATACCACACAACATGTCCACGGACAACAAGTGAGCTCGCAATACAATCATCCGCAGGCTGGCTTTACCCCCAAACCAGGCATCGGTGACTCTTTTCAATGGCGAAGGTGGCAATGATTCGTGACGAGGACAGTAGTGGTGATGAGATGCTAACACATGAATTCTACTTAGGAGCAACAGACAATTGTACCCGATATTCCTGCGTCAGCAGAAGGCATCAAGCGCATCGGACCATCAAATCGTGAAGGCGAAAGTACAAGTCCCCCTCAAATCTATACTCAGTCAACAGCAGAGAGCATTGAGCATGCCTTTTCCATACCCTCGACTCACACGCGATCGAATGTGCCGACTGTACTGAGGCTTGCGTGGGCTGTCGTTCTGGCTGCCTACCAGAATTTGTCTGAAGTATCTTACACCACCAATCTTGCAGAAAGCGAAGGAAACGCCGCAGGGGGGTCAAAGCAAGGCATTGAGGGGTGTCATCAGCTCGCCGTTCATGTTGAGGAGGACAAAAGCGTGGTAGAATTGCTCAACAATGTGCAGAGCAGCTGCTCTATGCGACTCGGGCTGATCTTACCGGATGACCCCGGGGCTATACCTGTAGGTCAGTGGAGGTCTCTGCTCAGCATTGGTGAAGTTGGTGAAGCAATAAGAAACGCACCAGCTGGATTTCAGATCCAGTTGACATGCCATCCCACGCCATCAGCGATTACTGTCCGCGCCCATATCGATGAAGGCCAATTCGAGTCCGAAATGATGCGCATGATGCTATACCAGCTGGCGTGGACCACGCAACAGATTCTCGAGGGCTGTTCTTCTGTGAAGAAGTTGAAGATCATCAGCCCCGAGGGATTGCAGCTTCTCCAGACGTGGAACGCTACGACTCCAGCACCAGTCAATACTTGCGTCCACGAGATGATTCTATCACACTGTGTTAGCACTCCGGATCACTCCGCCGTGTGTGCTTGGGATGGTCGTCTCACGTACAAGGACCTGGACGATCTGTCTCAACGAGTTGCCTCGCACCTGGTGGCACGCGGCGCTGGCCCTGAGAGATTCATTCCTGTCCTGCTTGAAAAGTCTCTGTGGACACCAGTGGCCATTCTGGGTATTCTTCGTGCCGGTTCGGCCTTCTTGCTTCTCGATCCGCGGGTGCCTACTTCTCGCCTGCTTTCGCAGTGTCACGATGTCGGTGCGACAATTGTCCTCACCTCGCCTGGACTCTCTCATATCGCTGCTGCACTCGAATTGGATGCGGTATTCTTGTCGAATGCTCAGATCAACACCTGGTTCGACGGTGGGAAAGCAACGACCAGGCTCCCCAGCTGCCACCCTCATCAAGCACTCTATGCTGTGTTCACCTCTGGCTCGACAGGTCAACCCAAGGGAGTCGTCATTCAGCACTTCTCCTTCTGTACCAGCGCCAAAAACTTCGCCGCCATCACCAAGATTGACCAGTCGAGTCGAGTGTTTCAATTTTCAACATACTCCTTCGACGTCAGCATATCAGACCACCTTGTTCCCCTCATGCACGGCGCATGTTTGTGTATACCCTCCGCTACGCAGTCCCAGAATTCTCTCGCGCAATCCATCAGAGACCTCGGGGCAAACTGGATTGATCTGACCCCTTCGGTCTCCCGGATCCTGTCGTCGGCAGACCTTGCAGGGGTCACGACCCTCAATCTAGGGGGCGAAGCCATGATGAAGAGTGATGTTGAGAGATGGGCGGACCTATTGAGACTGGTCAATTCGTATGGCCCTTCCGAGTGCTCTGTCACCGCGTCATCGCGAGTGATGCGGCAAGCATCGGATTCACAGAATATAGGCTTCGTGACGGGCGGAGTGGGCTGGGTGGTATATCCTGACGACGAGAGTGAGCTGGTGCCCCTCGGAGCTATTGGGGAACTCGTGATAGAAGGCCCTATTGTTGGGCGGGGGTACCTGGCGCATGGGGAAGGGTTCACGGACAGTTTACCCTGGTTGCGAGAGCTGCGCCACGGGCCGATGGTGCGCGCGTACAAGACGGGAGATCTTGTGCAGCAGCTCTCCGATGGCTCATTCAGATACGTTGGCCGTAAAGACACACAGGTCAAACTCCGTGGACAGCGCATTGAACTGGGGGAGGTGGAGCATCATGTGAGCGAGGCTCTCGCGAATATCCAGAGTGCGGTTGCTGAGGTCGTCCATCTACGGAAAGATGACAGCTCACAGGCCATCCTGGTGATCTTCATCCAATGTCAATGCGGAACGTTGGACGGGGGAATCCGTCCTGAACAAGGGGACTGTGCCATACTGCCGCCGTCGGCGTGCTTCCAACGGGACATCAAGAAAGCAGTAGAGACCCTGAGGAAACGCCTCCCCGCTTACCTGGTCCCTTCTGTCTTCTTCGAAGTGAACTTCATCCCTCTCTCCAGCTCGGGGAAGGTGGATAGGAAGCTCTTAAGAGCGATGGCTGCCAATCTCGGGCCAGATGGTCTACACAAATATCGTTGCAGGGAGGAAAGTGGAAAGGCAACCGCGACACTGCCAAAGAGCAGAATAGCAAACAAGCTGCAGACAATCTGCTCGGAGTTGCTCAATACGCCTGTGGGGAGAGTGCCTCTGGACGAGAGCTTCATTTCCCTCGGGGGAGACTCAATCACAGCCATGGTCCTTGTCGCCCGATGCAATCGCCAACAGATTCAAGTAACTGTGCAGGATATTCTACACGCAACATCTCTGCGCGAGCTTGCCTTCTCAGCCACGGAGATTGAGGCTCCTCAACAGGACACTTTGGTGCAGGTAGGGGTGTCATTTCCCCTCGCCCCGATCCAGCAATTGTTCTTTGATATACTTCCAGCGGGACACAACCACTACAACCAGAGCTTTCTCTTACAGATTCAGAAGCCAGTCCGCGTGGAAGATGTGGCCACCGCTATACAGTCCCTTGTGGAACGACATCCGATGCTGCGGGCGAGATTCTACCGCGATGGTGGCGGTCGTTGGGCTCAGCTTGTCACCCAAGACGTCCAAGGCTCATACCATTTTTCCCACATCCATCTGGACCAGTTGGACGAAGCATCGCAGCATATTGGTCGTAGTCAGAAATCCCTTGATATCTGCCACGGGCCTCTGTTCAGCGCCATTCTGTTCGATGTTGGTCATCATACCCAGTATCTCTTCCTGGTAGCCCACCATCTCGTGGTCGACCTTGTTTCATGGCGAATGATCTTTGCCGACGTGGAGAACTACCTGACTGGCAAATCGCCCTCGCCAATACCTAGCATGCCGTTTGACAGATGGTGCACGCTGCAAGACCAGTACATTCGGGAAAACCTGAAAGAAGTTGAGCCAGTGGCAAACAACCCCGGATCGTGCAATCTGATGGAGTACTGGGGTCTCGCCAACTGCTCCAACAATTATGCCGACACTGCCAGAGTTGAACTCTCAGTAGATGTGGCGACGACGAGATTACTCCTGGGCAAGGCGAATGAGGCTCTCCGTACCAGGCCAGTCGAGATCATTCAATCGGCGCTGCTGTTCTCGTTCATGCAAGTCTTCTCGGACCGGGCACCACCTCTGATCTACAGCGAAGGACATGGCAGAGAGCCGTGGGATAACACCGGACCGCCCATCAATATTTCTCAGACAGTAGGTTGGTTCACGACCTTTTGGCCGACAGCTGCATCAGCTCAGCGGGACCATTCCTTCATTGAGGTCTTGGAAAGAGTCAAAGACGCGCGGAGACAGATGCCGAGAAAGGGTTGGTCGTTCTTTTCCTCGCGTGCAGGCCAGTTTACTCAAGAGCTGCCAATGGAAATTCTTTTCAACTACCATGGATCTTACCAGGAACTGGAGAGTGAGACGGCCGTGTTGCGCCATGTCAACGAGATCAGTTATCGGTGGCAGGACGTGCGAGGCGACGCGCCGAGAACTGAGCTTTTTGAGGTCACTGGCTTTGTCGATCAAAAGCGACTGAACATTGAAATTCTCTACAACAATCAAATGCCGCGGAGCCCAATAGAAAAGTGGACTGCAGCAATTGAAAGTTCCTTGCTCGAAGTCAGCCGGATGCTGATTTCCACGCCAGTCCGATTCACATTAAGCGACTTCTCGCTGCTGGAGACAGGATACCAAGAGCTGGAAGATCTGATCACGAGCTTGAATCTGGAGGACATCACTATGATCGAGGACATATACCCCTGCCTGGGCTTGCAGAAGGATATACTGCTAAGCCAAGCGAAGAATCCGACAGCGTATGTTACGACAGCAACATGGGAATTCCGACACCAGCAGACCATTGACATCAGTCGTTTTGAACAAGCATGGCTGGAAGTTGTACAGACAACGCCGGTGCTTCGTACTGTATTTGCAGAAGACACGCGAGGGAAGCAATGGGTGCAAGTTGTGCTGCGAAACATGGCTGGTGCAGTATCTGTCTTGCCTGAAACCGGCCGATGCACGGCGAACAGTGCAGAGATGATGATCAACCAGCACCGACAACCTCTAACTACATCCATGCCCTGGCAACTCCTTGTGGTGCCCACTGGAACTCACACACTTGTCTGCCACCTGGCTATCAGCCACGCGTTGGTAGATGGGCATTCCATGTTGCTTCTTCCTGACCAGCTGACGACTGCATACACGGGCGGGCTTCTCCACAACCGCAGCAGCAGTTAAACCATGCGAAGATACGTTCAGCATGTCATCGCAGCAAATACTCGATCAGTGGCGGACTTTTGGGCCGGATATATTGATGGTAGCAGTCCTTGTCTCTTCCCAGGCAGAGGAGACGGCGACGGCATCAGAAGCACGAGCAATGCAAACACCGTCGAATTTGTGTTGGCAGACCCCGCGATGCAGTCGTTATGTGAACAATATCAAGTCACTCTCTTCAACCTTGTGCAAGTCGCCTGGGGCTTGGTCTTGCGAGCGTATACCGGATCCGAAGTGGTTCAATTCGGGTTTTTGGTCTCCAGTCGAACTGAGTTGATTGAGGGCTTCGAAGCAGCTGTCGGCCCATATATCAACATGCTACTCTGTCGAATGGACCTAGCTTCTTCCAGGGAGATCAAAGATGTTCTTCAAGAAACCAGAGCGAGCACACTGCAAGCCTTGCGCTACCAGCATACCTCGTTGGCGGATCTTTGCAGCTCTCTCCAGGTCGAGAGACATGAATTGTTCAATACTGGGATATCCTTTCAGCCCCATGAGAAAACACAAGGAAGAGCATCAAACCTCACATGGGCTGTGGTGGGGGAGGAAGATCCAACCGATGTAAGTTCCTGTAGATTGTCCATTCTCTCAGCTCCTCTCCAGCGTCACTCACTTACTGACCATGACAAATCCATCAGTTCGATATATCCATCAATGTGATAGGAGATGCGGATCAGCTCCGGGTTAAACTCTCGTACTATTCCTCCTTTATCTCTGACTCGCAGGCCAGTTCACTCGCCGCGACATTTGAGAAGGTTCTTCAAACGGTGGCAAGAAGCCCTGGTCTTGCGATCAAAAACACCGAAATTCTGACCGATAACGAGATAGCACAACTGGAACATTGGAATGGAGTTCTTCCACGGGCGGAGGAGTGCTGTATCCACGAGGTAATTGCGAAGCATTGCAGAGATAGCCCCTTAGCCCCAGCCATTGACGCATGGGATGGCCTGCTTTCCTATGCTGCGCTGGACGATTTTTCTTCGCGCCTCGCCAACGCGCTTGTTGCCCACAGCTGTCCCATCAAAGAGACCATAATTCCTATTCTCACTCAAAAGTCCAAATGGACGGCAGTGGCCATGGTGGCTATCTTGCGTGCCGGTGCGACATTTGTCCTGCTCGATCCATCATACCCATTCGCTAGGCTCCAGATGATCTGTCACAAGGTTAACGCTGCGGTGCTCGTGTCCTCGTCAGCAGATTGCGCCCTAGCCACGCAGCTATGCGAGACAGTGATCATTGTCGGCGACAGGGAGGTCCAAACCTGGCCTTGTACCCATTTGCTCAACTCCATGCGACCTACCCCCAAGACCGCCGCATACGTGGTATTCACGTCTGGATCCACCGGTGAGCCCAAAGGTGTCATCATCGAACATTCCGCCTTCTGCACCAGCGCGCGCGCGCAAAAAGAAACACTTTCCTTAGACACACAGAGCCGCGTGCTGCAATTCGCGTCGTACGCATTCGATGTCAGCATCGCCGACCACCTCACGACGTTAATAGCAGGTGCATGCATCTGCGTGCCTTCGTCGGAAGAGGTAGCCAACGCCTTGATGCCCAGCATTGAGCGGTACCAAGTCAACTGGATGGCATTGACACCTTCTGTGGTCCGCACCCTCGACCCCAGTGATGTACGGTTACGCACGCTCAAGACCCTAGTCATCGGGGGAGAGCCAATGTCCCGCCGGGACATGATGACTTGGATGAGCGCCAAACCACAGCTGTCGCTATACGTTGCGTATGGACCGGCTGAGTGCTCTGTAATGGTGACCTCGTCCAGGATGATGCGGGATATGTGTGTCGACTCGCGCAACATTGGGCATGCACCGACCGCCGCATTGTGGATTACCGATCCTCACGACTATACGAAACTGCAGCCTATTGGAGCGGTGGGGGAGCTCCTGGTTGAAGGGCCGATTCTGGGTCAGGGCTACCTGAATGATCCGCGGAGGACGTCAATGTCCTTTGTACAAAGTCCCCCATGGCTTTCTCGGTACCGGACGAGCGCCGCGGCTCCAAGTAGACTGTACAGAACAGGCGACTTGGTTCAATACCAGTCCAATGGCTCAGTCCGATATTGTGGCAGGAAAGACAACCAGATCAAGTTGCGCGGGCAACGGATTGAACCGGGTGAGGTCGAAGAGCAAACCTTGCGTGCGTTTGATGACGCAGAGCTTGTGATCGTTGACATCGTGTTGCTAGGTGGCAATGATGGCGATAGACATGCCTCTTTGGTAGCCTTCGTCAGCTTCCAAGATGACATGGGGTGTAGCACCAGAGGGGAGGCGGCTTTCGCTGAGCCCACGCCCACGTTTCGTGACGCAGTCACAGCTGCCGTGACCAAACTGCGCTCACGGATTCCCCGGTATATGATCCCGGCATATTTCCTGCCTTTGCAGCGAGTACCGCTAACGAAGTCGGGAAAGTATGATCGTCAAGGGCTGCGAAGGCAGGCGGAAACCCTAACCCAGGAAGATCTGACTGCGTACTTGAGGGCAGGGACCGCGTCCTCACAACTTCCAAGGACCAGACGCGAGCAACAGCTTCAGAAGCTTTATGGGCTCGTTCTCAAAGTTGACAGGGAGAAAATCGGGCTGAATGATGATTTTTTCCATCTAGGTGGCGATTCAATCAAGGCAATGGAGCTGGTGGCTCAAGCACGGGCCGAGGGGCTCTCTCTGCATGTCGCTGAGGTCTTCCAAAACCCTACGCTGGGCTCTCTGTCTGCTGTTACCACCTTGTCCAGTTCACCTTCATCGAAAGCTCGTGCACTGGAGGCTGGAGATTCACAGACCGTGACGCAGACAGCCGCAGCTGAGCCGCTTCACCTGCGACGTATGTGGATAAACAACCAGGAATACGAGGTGGCCGACGTCACCCCTGCAACTGAATGCCAGTCAAATGAAGCCTGTGGTCCCATGCCATATTTCGTTTTGGAGCTTCCGGAACAGATTGATGCAGTCAAGCTAGCCGAAGCCTGTACCTCGTGGATGCAAGTTCATCCCATTCTGCGCACTGTCTTTGTCCAGTGGGGAGGCCAGATTCTCCAAGTGGTGTTGCAAACCCCACCTGTCACGCTGCTTCCGGGCGATACATTGCCGGATTCCGCGAAAGACCCTGTATCGGTTGCTCTGTCATGGTGCTATCAGGACGTGTTGGCGAGGCCTCCCCTTGGTACCCCTTATCTTGCCCTAAAGCTGGTGCGGGGCATCGGCACATCCCATGCCCTGGCGCTTCGACTCAACCATGCTCAGTATGATGGGATCTGCTTTCCAAAGCTCATACAAGATCTACTTGACATCTACCAAGGCCGAGAGATTGAGAAGATTCCCGAGTTCAGCGCATACTCACGCTATGCCACGCAGCAGGTTATCCACAACCAGGATGCTCTTCAATTCTGGACGCAGCTACTGGACGGCGCAAGAATGAACCCTGTGTACCGGCCTCCAGACCAGGAGAAGAGTCTTTGTGCAGACCACGCACTGCCCACTGCTACTACCACAGCGCGAGTTCTACACTCAACTCGGACCATCGGTGTCCCGACACCCCCAGCTGGCATCACAATGGCCACTGTGATCAAAGCGTCATGGGCATCAGTTCTCTGGAGATTGCAGTTAACGGAGGATGTCACCTTTGGTCAGATATCCAGCGGTCGCAGCACGGGCGTTCCCGGATTGGATCAGGTGGTTGGGCATTGTCTCGTGGAAGTTCCTGTCCGTGTGCGCATTGATCCACGCGGGTGCGCGATGGATCTGTTCCATCAAATCCAGGTCCAGCAGATTCAGTCTATGCGGTATGAGTTGCTCGGTCTGCGTCAGATTGTGGAAAAGTGCACTTCTTGGCCCTGCGACATCTACTTCGGGTCCTTGCTGCACCACAAGAGCAGGCCGGATAAGATGGAGTTCAGCTCTGGAGATCTGACTTGTCGTGTTGTCGAGGAGGCCCCGGACGTTGTGTACAGATATCCCTTTGTTGCGGTGGATTCGGTGGAGGACTGCGCCGGCAGCATCTTGTTGGACCTTTGGGCGAAGAGTGATGTCGCGACGCAAGCCTCTCTCGATAGACTGAGTCGGGTATTGGGCGTCACTATCGCGCGGTTCTTGAGTGCGCCGGGGGAGGCTGTAGAGAACCTTACTGCTGGACTGGCAAAGTGAGGCAGAGATACTTTTCCGATGGGGCACTATGAAAAGAGCGATATTCTACAGGCAGCTAATGCCCTGCGTGACAATATCGGGGATCCTTATGCGTCAGACCCACATATAGTGGGATAAGCCCGCTATACACCGTTTCTCTTGCATGTTGCTTCCGATGCTATTAGATCAGGTTTCTATCGCAACTTGACCGCACTCGAGGGTCAGCATAAGACTTTCTGGACGGGGTTTGCATCTTATATGCACGATTCTTCTCGTTTATGGGAGTTTACCAGGGATCCTGTCAGTCAGATGGTTTCCAGCTAGACGACAAATTAGGTACATCTACTATTCCCCAGAATTTCGTATAGGCACTTTGGTGAGCAGTCTCTCTTGTATGATTGCATGGTGCATGATGTGAAGTTCAATGGGAAATTATGTAAAGACCCATGGTTTCGTTGTGTGTAAGTAAAGAGAAGCCCACCATGTAATCAGTCCTGCAGAAATCTACCAGGTTAGTTTCTGTCCCATTGATAATCTCTGGGTGTCAAATTTTATAGGGATTCATTTAGATTATTGATCGAATTGATGCAACATCCCTCCAACAAGCCTCCATTACCCTGCTACATAGGACAAGCATATCGTGAGTTGCCAAGTGGAGCACCCGAATTCGCACCGTAGTGAAAAACTTCCTATATTCTCGTATGATGGTCCGAAGGATACCTTGGGCAGATCAGGCCTTTTTGAGCCGCTCCCAGGTTGGCAGACAAGGGAAAGTCAATATATTCAAAACGACGGTGAAGGAATCCAGCCGGGTGATTGATTGGCAATCCGCAGGTGACTTCCCAGTGGATCCCTTTGGCAGTATACTATGCTTGTGAGCTTTCTGACTTGAGACTTGAATCAATTGAGTATATGGCTAACATGGACTGTCAAAAGCTTTCATTAGAAAGGGTATGGATCCGGAATGGGAGGGTTATGGTTTAAAGTCGACGTGTTACGACCAGAGCCTGACTGGGATTGGGAAAACATGGACTGGAGCTTTTGATCCGATACTCGGAAGTACCAACTTGAAACAATACAATCAGCTTCCAGATCTACACCGTGATATAGCTTTGGTGAATCATGTACGTCAATCTCGGAGTCTCAGATATATTCTCTTGCGGGTGAGGCATGCAACCAGGCAATCAGGTGGCATGAGGCCATTACATTTATTTCATCGCCGATCTCCGAGACTGGATCGAAGAGTATTGGGAGACCGATGAAAAAAATCTGCGTTTCATACCGGACTCTTCTATTTGACCATTCTTGTTTATTATCTTGTTTCATATAAACTTGGGCAATGAGAGTAGTTGGAAAAGGTTGGGGCAGAGTAGGGATATAGTGTCTTGTACTGTTCCTTGTAGGGCGGAACCAAGCATTGACCTAATCTAATATCGTATATGATGCCATCTCAGAGACCGGGTGGAACCCTTCCATTCATCAGATATGAGAGAATCCACGATGAATATAGGAGATCATACGAGTGATGCTCCGGTATCGGAGGTTCGGCGGAAGGAGCCCTTCGCGGATTCAACTCTGAGTGCAAGCGGGACGACCGGGACAAGCTTCCAACCTTAGATTTCTTCGGCTCCACAAGTGGCTTCATTGTGAGAGCCACATTCGTCATTCGCAGTAGGGCTGGGGTGGCTGGGCCCATATGTGACAGATATTGATGGTTCCTCGCAAAAACGCAATGGGATCGACAGAGACGTTCCTGGAGATCATCTGGATCTCTGTATCTTCGGGTTTAGTCTCCGCTGCGGCCGCGTCATCCTTCGTTACAACTGTTTATACTGCACAGTATATACCCGATGTGCTCTACATCAACTATAAATATCATGAGACGCAATTGCCACCGTCTTGACATTGCAGAAATCATTCATCTTGGTATCTGGTAGGATTGTCTCCCGATTTTTCAAATGTGGTCTACAAATCTGGCGGTTTTGACCGCCGTAGTCGGCGCAGCGTCGACGGCGGCCAACCCGGTGACTTCGGCCAACTGCAAGGCGGCCATTTTTCAGAAGTATATCGATGCCAATGGCACCATCGCCAATGTGCAATGGGCATCCTACATCCCTGCCAATGGAAGCTTCAATCCTATGAACTACACCTCCTCCTCCGAATATCCCACCAACCTGCCCGAGGGGTGTGGCGTGCAAATCAACGTCTCTTCCGAAGGTAGCTCCAGCTATCTGGTCGGTCTGATCTTACCTTATGACTGGAATGGTCGTCTTCTGTATGTAATCCTCGATCCTCGCCGGAAAAACCTGGATTTACTGACCTGTGGCCAGCTCGGCTGCTGCTGGGGGCGGCATCAACTGGGTGGATATGGGCACTGGCACCCACTACGGATTTGCAACTCTGTCGAGTAATCTCGGCCATGTTGGGATCGACACCGAAGGAACCTGGGCCATTGGCCGTCCGGAGGCTGTGATCGATTGGGGCTACCGGGCCTGGCACGGGGCCACCGTCTTGGGGAAGCTGTTGATCGAGAAGTGGTATGGCTCGTCTGCACAGTACAGCTACTTCTATGGATGCTCGACCGGTGGCCGACAGAGCATGAAGAACATGCAAGAATATCCCGACGACTACGATGGCATTCTCGCCGGAGCCCCAGCCTGGTGGACCACTCACCAGCAATTATACAACTTGAAGCAGACTACCTACCAAGCCCCGGCCAACTCGTCGCACACGATTCCAGAGGCCATGTTCGATGTCATTGCCGCCGAGGTGTTGAAGCAGTGCGATCCCCAGGATGGTCTGGTCGACAACATCATCTCCGACCCCGCGGGCTGCAACTTCAACCCTAACGTGTTGATGTGCAATGCGACCAGCGCAGCGGACGAGTGTCTGACCGCCGAGCAGCTTGCCACCTTGTACAAGATTCACAATGACTGGGTCGATGTCAACCAGACCTACGTCTATGGACATATGTGGCTGGGAAGTGAGTCCTCATGGCTAGATGGGAACATTGGACTGGGCGAAGACAGCACGATCGACCAGCAGTACTGGTATCCTCGCGACCTGATGGGCCTCTCCGACTTCGTGTGGCAAGATCTGGACTTCAGCACCGTGCAGTTGGCCGACCAGCTGAACCCAGGTAACGCAACGGCCGACAAGTTCGACATCAGCGCCTTCTACAACCGTGGGGGCAAATTCCTGCACTACCACGGGCTGTCAGACGCCTACGTCTCCCCCGATGCCAGTATTTATTATTACGACCAGGCCTCCAGCGCGCTCAAGCCTCAGGGTGTGGAGATGGATGATTTCTACCGCATGTTCTTGATCCCGGGCATGGAGTAAGTTTTTTTCGCATTCCGTCGTGGGTCCCAAGGAATGAAGCATTGACTCTCACTACAGGCACTGCTATTCAACTCCAGGTATCATGAATGCCCCCTGGTACATCGCCGGTGCCGACCAAGCCGCCATGATCAACACCGGCACCTACAGTGTCCCCGGATACCGGGACGCCAAGCACGATATCATTCTGGCGATGATGGCCTGGGTTGAGAATGGTACTGCCCCAGACAGTATCATTGCCACCAAGTGGAAGAATGACACGACGGCGACGGAGGTCCTCCGTCAGCGCCCCGTTTGTCATTACCCCTACCAGGCCCAGTATAACGGAACAGGTGACCCCGATGAGCCTACCAACTGGAGTTGTAAGCTCTTGTACTAGGACTGGTGATGCCAACTAGGGGAAAGGGTGGATAGGACGGTGCCTGCATGATTGGAGTTACAGTCAGATCACAATACCCCCATCCCATCGCGTGAGAGGCGCAACTTCATTGTTGTATTGATATTTTATATCTTATCATAATTAGCTCTGCAATGTACAATCAACGTCAATCAGGAAACCAGAGCATCAACCCCACATGTAGAGGTATAGCCCTGTCACAATAGATCTCAATTCTAGTAAGTCATGCAAAACCCGCGGGAGTTTACATTCCACGTCCTCCATAGTATCAGCACCCCAATCGTGCACATCTTATCTGTTGGGATCAGTACGCGGGTTCGTAATTCAAAACATAATTATAGTGTTCCTCTTCTCAGTGCAGCATATACCAAACGACGACGATGGCATTGAGACTACAGCACATCCTAGCATATCTCGTCAAGCTCCCCTATAAGCTCTCTTATTTTCTATCCCAAAGTCTTACAGTAATTAAATTTGGTCATATCGTGAATACTCGGGTCATTTCGAACAAGATCATGAGGGTGAACAATTTATCTAAGGCAGTGTTGGTGTCGCACCTAGCCTGACAGTACTTGCAGGTGTCGCAGCTGATTTGAGGACAACGAGCTAGAGAACACTCATTCAACTTAGGCTTTGGGAAGGATTAGGCAGGCTGAATGAGTAAACCTTGGGGGATATAATCCAATCCCAAAGTCAGGCTCTGCAGTAGACTCCTCCCAGGCGCACAGCCGGGGAGTTCAAGTCACGGAACATGACCTCTTGATGGCGTTCGTGTATCAGGTACGGTGCCTTGAGCCACCCAGAAAGACCCCTCAAATCCATTGCCCCCTCCCCCCCGCCTAGGGGCTCACGTTTCGACACTAATTGCGCGTAGTCAGCCTTCTCACCAACCGCCAAGGCAAAGGGACCCTACACCGGCCTTATCTTTATCCTCAACATCCAATCGCATCTCGCTTCGGCCCCAGGCACCCTGACCAACCCTTGGATCAACGTCCCAGTTGCACCCGTTGCCTCCGCCTCATCAGCATCGGACGAGCTTGTCGACATCGCTCACCATATCCGCCAGACTATCCAAGACGCCCGTGACCCCGTCTGCGTGGCCCAGATAATCGACCAACATCTGCCAGTCCGGGACACCCCAGCAGTTCCGCGAGGATACGGCTCCCGCACGCCCCGGGTGGCACTGACCTCGTGGTGCCATCTGCCTTGGTATGAATTGGATGTCAGAGGCACGAGGCCCGTCTTTGTTCTCAGGAATACGCGGTTAAGTCGGCCATTGTCGACAATGGGAGTACGGATGGACGACGGGTTGACGACGTGTAAGGCGCGGGTGTCTGCGCGAATCGGGAATACGGATGGCGATGGAGATGAGGGCAAACAGGCGAGCTATTGGGTGCAGGGACGTGTGAATGAAGGGATCTGGGCGAGAATGATGGGGATGTTGAAGCGCAGTGGAGGATCAGAGGGTGAGGTGATTGCGGACGAGATCGGAGTTTACTAAGCACAACGTCAACGCTTAATCGAGTAACAAATTGAAATAGACCGAGCATTTTGAGAACGCCCAGTTTTGCATATTCTTGGTTGACTTGAGAAAGTTTGAAAAGTGCGATAGAAAGAGAGATAAGCGATAGAAGGAAACATGAGGCCTTGAGAAATACAGACGGCTACACAGACATTATAACATGTACTGTACATGTGTGAGAGATGAGGGCGCCATACTCAAGTGACATTAACAAGTCAGAGCTTGACACCAAATGCGCGGAGTGGTTGCTTGAATCATTCACAGTTTACATCTTTGCAAAAGTCAGGTGACGCGACAGTGAGGTGTTCCCGAGTGTTGGGCGCGACGGTGGTCCGTCGCATGACATCAACAACACATCCATCGTGTTTTGTCTCTTGCTTGCTTCTCCTCCCAAACACCTACAAGCCCACACACCCCTCGCACTTTCCATTACCTCCTATCTATCAAGCCTGAACCTTGGACCTCGAGAATCCACCCCCCTCGATCATCTGCTGCTCGTGATGTCTGCCATCCTTCGCAAAACCGTCCGTATCATCAAGCACCTGCCACGTCGCTTTTCGCGTGCCCCTGGAAAGGATGACCTGGACTCCCAGCGTGAGGAGGTGTTGTCCAAACTCTGGGTCACGTATGAGGCAACAAGGGCAATGGGGCTCGATGAGGTCTTAATAGATCCAGAGCAGTTAGCAAGACTCGGCATCCTAACCTTACCTCTCGACCTCACTGGTGACACTGACACCAATCGTGTTGTCCCTCCTGCTCTGAACCCGGCCAGTTACTTTGTCCCCCTTACCGACGACTACATCCGAGAGCACCCCGTCGACCTTTCCGACTCGGTCACTGCTGAGTGGTTTAATGATAAGGCAAAGGCACTAGATCCGGAATTCAGAGGATTTGGCAATGAACCGATGTCATCTTACGATGCTGCAGACCAACTTTCCAGATGCCTCCGTATCGAGATGTCAAGCTCACGTTTAAATTGCGAAGAGGAGACACAGAAGCTCACCTGGCTAAATAAGTGGAGAGTAACGTACGTCTCGAAAACCCAAAACAGATTCAAAGCCTATCTTTCTTGCAAACTAACCAACCTTCTTCAGGGGCTGGTCCAATTTAGAACCGGTTTTTGAAGGGAAGGAGTTGATCTCAGGCACCGAGATCATGTGGTACCTCGAAGCACTTTATGTTTGCCGGGTTCGATCCTTGCCACCTCATGTTAAAGCAATCCTCAGTCACAGCCACGTTGACAACTCGGAACCCACCCTGCTCAAGGCTGAACTGAAAGTCATTATAGCGCTCATGTATTCCAGGTGGTCTATGGAAGGTTTGCTCGATATGATTGTTCCGGTAAGTTTTGAGGCTGTCTTTCATTCTGGTTTCGCCAGTCGGTGCTGATATTTCTGGCCTGTCATCGCTAGGTCTTCCTTCTTTCGTTTATTGGACGCAACGTCCGATGTTCGATCGCCATACACGATGGAACCCAACTTCGAATTTCCAAATCACCCCTCTACCCGGCAAAGAACAGCGAGGTCTGGCAACATGTCGTCAGACATATGGGCGGGAGGATAAACGAGAAGCTCGATACAAAGACACTGCCGGTGGTCGATGAGGTAGAAGAATAGTACTTGGAGCTTGGGTGGACATCCCTTCTCTCGGCATGGCACTGCCTCCCTTGGCTTAATCATCGATTCGCAGGTCTGGATACCTGAGTGGATGTGGTATTGACACCAACTTAACACCAGAGGAGTCATGGGACGCCGGCGCAGCTGTCTCATTCTGCTCTTGGCGTCTTTGAGGAAAGGTTGGATCGCCGAGTTGTTATCTGCGTATAAGGTTGGCATCCAAACAACAATCACATCAGAATAGATCTTTGAGCGCAGTACACAAGTCTCTTGGGCTGTGCAGTATTCATACAGGTAGTAAACCACTCATAGATCATTCCTTCACGCCGCATGTTATTCGAGGAATGCCAAGCCTGGTGCAAAGCCGACCGACCCGTGTGACTGTTAGATATCGGTTAGGGTTATGCTAGAGCTGAACTTACTCTTGGATATGGAACACACCTGTTCCTCGTACTGATATCCCATTGATAGCATCCTGAGGGTGCGTGGAGTGGGAAATACACGCTCATCTGTCTATTCGATCTGCTGTTTTCATCCTCCCAAGTAGTGGGCCAAGACTCGGCCGAATTACATGAAAAGACGTGAACACATCCCCACTGCCGGTGCAGCCGATTGTGTGATCTCTTGACTACGATCCATGTTTGTCTTGTCGCCATGAACCGTTCACACACCCTTTTTTCGTGAACTATATTACAAAAACGTCATTTTGATTGGATATTGTAAACGTAATTTATAGCCCACCCGCTTGTGCCATGATACACCTTTGCACTACGAGCCCGCCGGTGCTGTAACTTCACTGTCGGACGTCACCATTGATACAAGTTACAACTGTCTGGCGTTTGCAACATTATCAGCACCCCTAGGGAGATTGACTTGATCGTACTATCTTCCTTACCGCTACTTCATTATAGTCTTGTAATGCCCATCCTTTTCCTAGCATGTAAAATTAAACAACACCGCAAACGCATTCGAACTATCGGAGCAAACACTAAGAAAGTCTCATATATGAAATTGTAGCTTCAAAGTAATGATTGTCTCAATACGTCAAAGACCGATCTCCGCCCTGGTCCGCCAGTAAATACATACACTATACGCACTAGGAAGACAAGGGTCTTGGTCCACGTTCCCTGAACCCTTTTCCCAATGCCGCCTCCGACACCATCGACCCTAATCCACGATTACTCAATGCATTCAACTGAGTCGTTATACCAATCCGCCAGTCCACGCGATATTGCAGGGTCCTGGCACAGTGAGCTTGAGGTAAACTCCGAAGTCGGGAGCAAACGACGAGGAATGACCGCAGCGGCATCCGACCAGGGCGGAGTGCCTGACTGAGGATGGTGGCGTGAAATTGCGAAATCACACTCCCCGATCGCATCGCTTGCATTTTGCTCCATTGCAGCCCCCGGCTCATCCGGGCCATCATTCTTGCACAGAATCGCCTTGCAGTACGCCGCCGCGACCGCAGCAGCGTACCGATGCCAGCCGTCTTGCTTGTGCGTATCCGCGTAGTCACAGGTCCCGCGGATCACGAGGCAGGGGATCTCGTCCACGACGCCGGCCGCCGAAGTATCAAAACAGATCGCCTCATCAAAGCCCCGGCGGAGACGGTCACGATCCTGCAGGTTCGAGACAACGCCTCCACCTGACAGTATCAGCCCCCGATGAACAACCGGATACTTCCGCTTACCAGGACGCACCGGACGAGCCACGACCTTCCTCTCATCAGCCACCTCACACGCCCGACAATTCTCCCCCTTATTAACATGATGAAACGCCGAATCATAAAGAACATCCTCCAAATCCGGCTGTCCATACCCAGGCCTTCGCATAAGCTCCCTCAGGACTCTGCACAGCGGCCTCCGCCCCATGATCTCCTCCTCCAACAACGCCCCATCGGCACTCACCAGGATGGGATGCGGCTTATTCAGCGACCCTTTCAACAGAAACCCATCCCTCTCATACTTCCCCAGATCATACTCCACCACTCCCGGATGATTCTCCCTCGGCACCCCGACCACAACGTCCCCTAGCCGGATATCCCGCTTGCCGGGAATCCCCGCCCCGATCCCCACCATCAGCGCGAACCGCACGGTCGGGAACAGCCGACTCACCGCCGCGGCGCATAGGGCCGCCTTGACGGGGCCGATCTGATGCGGTCAGGCCAGCACCACCTTGTGCTCGCCGATGCGGCCGTATGAGAAGACGTATCTGTGTTGGCGGGGGTGGGATCGCGGCGGGCGGCAGTGGAATTCTTCATCGAGGGTGTAGCGCACGGCTACGGATTCGATGGGGAGGGCGCAGCAGATGGCGACTGTGATTTCGGTGGGGGATATGCTGGCTGGGGAGTTGGTATCTTCGCTGGAAGAATAATGGGAGTCGTCGTTTGGTTTGGGGTGCGGTGGTGGTGATGGGTCGTCCATTTCGTTTGTGGGTCGAGGGGTATGGTGCTTTCTGTTGGGGAGTCTGGGGAGCTTGCTCCTGGTTTTGCTTTTACTGGAATTTAGTCAAGTTCTGGCCAAGACAGAGGCTTTTCTTTTTTTTTTTTTCTTTTATCAAGGGGAATCTTGATATAATGAGCGCAGGTGAGCATTGAGCCTCATGGCCAAGGCCGGCGGCTAGCCCGCCAATGATGCTCGCTTCTTCGCTTCGCGCTGTCCCCACTATGGCACTACTAGCCACGTTGAGCAGTGGTTTGCGGAGGCATTTATTCTTTACATCAGAGTAGATATCATATCATTCAAAAGGCAAGATTGAGGTACAAATCTTGATGCATTGGAGGAGAGTACTTTGATAATCTATGAAGTACAGGGCCAATATAAACATCGAGGTTAAACTTAACCCTAACCGACATCCAACGATCGCACGATTCAGTTCTACGGGAGACTTGGCATCCCGCGAATAGTCATCAAGATGGCTGGATCCACTTGCCAGGCGTGTGCAGCAATCTCAACTGTACAGTACGAACCTTGTCAGAGTATTACGGTCACCTGATACTTCGACCTTAAAGCTACAATATCAACAAGAGAGGGGCGGTGGTCAAAATCAACGCATTGGCTGTGATCTAGAAAAGAAACAAATCTACCTGCTCGGCTGAGTATAGAAGTCGCTATTACTCAAGACCGAGCTCATTAGATAGACTGTCGAAGGTCGTTACTTTACAGATAGGATACAGGACATTAATCTAACCACCCTCTTCCCTTAAAAGAACTCTCACACTCATCTAATGAGCCAGAATACGCTCCACGGCGTTCTCCGCGACGACCATGATGGTCGCCTGGTTGTTGCCGGAAGCAAGATCGGGGTGAATACCACCGTCCACGATGTACTATGAAACTGCGTCAGTAACCTTTTTTGAAATTCGAGGGGTGAAGAAAGACATACCAGATTGTCCGTACCGTACACCTTAGTGTTGGTATCGACAACAGCAGTACCGTTGAAGCGGCCGTCATCCGTGCCCATCTTGGTGGTGCCAGCGTAGTGGATACCCGCGGTGAGCGAACCAAGAATGGCGGAGGTGTTGGTGTACTCGACCAACTGGAAGCCCGACCCAGGGGCATTGATCGCATCGACCATGGACTGGATGAACATGGTGGCGGCCTCGCGGTCGCCGGCCGTCTGCAGGTAGGGCGACTTCTCGATGACGGTGCGCTGGTCCGCATCCAGCCCCAGGACACCCTTGGAGGTCAGGCCGTGCGTCATGTAGGTGGTGATGGTGACCTCGCCCTCGGCCGTCGGGGTGCAGGAGCCCTGGTAGTACCGGGTGTGGCCGTCGCTGGCGACGTTGGAGCTGAAGAAGATCAGCCGGTGCTTGCCCTGCGTGAGCACCCCGTCGTTCTGCTTCTCGTACGCGGTGATCTCGCTGGTCGCGGTGCCGTTGAGGATCGCGGCCGCGTCCAGTTCGTTGAAGTCCTTGTCGGTCTGGATAACGATCGAGAAGATCGGGTGGTCCATCAGGCTTTCGCCGACGGGCAGGTGGATCCACTCCTTGGCCGGGGGCACGGCGATCCCGCTCTTCTGGGCGGTTTCGATCTGCGCCCGCGGGCCGATACCGGAGTTGAACAGGATACGCGGCGAGTGCAGCGCGCCGGAGGAGAGGACCACGCGGCCGCCGGGAGCGAGAGGGATGGTTTCGGTCTGGTTGGTCGCCACGTTCACGATCTCGACTCCGGTCACCAGACTGCCGTGACGGACAACCCGGGTGGCGAGGGCGCCCATGCGGAGGGAGAAGTTGGGGTACTGCAGCGCGAGTGGAAGGTAGGTGCGGACGGGGCCAGCACGCTTGTAGTCCTTAATGTTCCAGACGGGGTGGCTGTAGGTCTGGAACTTCTCGTTGCGCTGGGCGCTCATGTCGGTGGCGGTCCAGTTGAGGTTGTTGAAGAAGGTCGACAGGGTGGTGAACAGGGTCTGGTCGTAGAGCTTGCCATCGGCTGAGGGCACGCTGCTGCCCGGGTTGCGAGCATAGAGGCGATCGGCTCCTGCAGTCACGTTCGCCCACTTCCAGCCCACCGGCCATTTATCGTCGAAGTCGTGGTCCGGGGGGTGCACGAAAACCATGTAGTTCACCGTCACACCGCCGCCCAGGATGCAGGCTGCCGTACCGTCGGTGTCGGTACAGATGTACTCGGACCACTGCGGGAAGTTGCCGACATCGAAGGATAGGCCCGGCACGTCGATGGCCGTCAGGGTGTCGTTCCACGACAGGGTGTAGTTGGAGCCGGTTCCGACCGTCGGGCCGGCCGTGCTGCGCTCCAACAGCAGCACAGTCTTGTTGGCTTCAGCCAGACGCTCCGCGGTGATGATGCCGGACGGACCGCCTCCAACGACAATGTAGTCGTATCCCGACTGGACCGTGTGGTTCTTGCTGTCAGTCGGGCGGGCCTGGGCGCCCATCAGGGCTCCGACTGAAGCGAGCAGGGTGGTCGCAGTCCTGAAGGCGTGCATGGCGGAGGATCTTGATCGATGACCGGTGACTGGTGGAAACATGCATCCTTGACAGATTCTGGGGTTTATATATCTTTTTCTAGAAAAATATCTATTTTCCCCTACCGGTTGATGCGTTCATTGTTGAAGAATCAGCTAATGATGACCGAGGGTTACCGGTGCCTCCCGGGCTGCCGGGCGAATCGGCATCCAGGACGCGGTCCCACCTCGTGGCGTAAAACTTGGCTAGGGTGTTGTGGGGTCGCTTTATCAGAATTTCATAATCACTTACTCAGAACATACTCAGTCCCCTCAACACCAAAGATCGCACAACTGCTATCATGAGCTAAAGTCCCTGGATACTCGTCTGTGGGTCAGAGTTGTGTCAATATAGATACATACAAGCTGCCTCTTCCTTCACAAAAACCTCTGTTAGTTGATTAATTGACGTAATTCCTGTCCGAGACGCGCGCCTTGCTAACCACAATCTGCAACTCCTGAAAGCTATTGTTCGAGGTCAGCTCGTATTAATCTATGTTGGCCCTCTTCCCGGCATATTGTATCCACCAAGCATTCTGTGAGAAGTTTGAGTTCAGGAGGGGTCACGCGGGCTGTAGAGTATACGAGGTATACTAAGCTCCATGCCGTCTCCGAGAACTTAAAGTGGACAGCCGATTCCCAGTCAGCTTCCTCCATCCTCTAGGGTCTATCGCGGATGGCGCCGGGCGCTTGCAGATTGAATCCGGCAAAGAACTTTCTCGGCGGACAATTGGATAACCGATCGGCCTTCCGTACACGCAGCGGACTCTCGCCGAGAAACAGGCGTCCTGCCATTGACTCGTATTACCCCTGGAGACCCAAGCCTTTTTGAGGGCCTCAGGTCTAGCTATACAAGCTATTTGGGCCCGATCATCCCGTGTGACAGACTGTGTAGATAGTATGGGAAGAACGGCCGAATCTGCTTCTCGTGATGACGGGCCGGGTTCGGGCTGGAAGTGGGTCCACGGCGGACATGCTTCTTTTCACTTCGAATGCCAGCCCGAATCTTCTTCAGATCCTCTATGAAGACCTTTGAAGAAGATGTTAATAAATCTCCAGTCCTACGAACTCAATAGAAATGCACCATTTTGCAGATCGAGGTCAGACAAGTAAGAGATTTCTCAGGTGAGACTTCTCAGGTGAGCGTGTGTATAGCACACAGAGTCGGAAAGTGAGATCCCCGTGCCCCGGAATTGCATGTCCCGATTGCCACACAACATTCTGCCCGCCGTTGAATCGCACAGAAAATGGCACTTGTGTTCAAAACATTTGACAATGTGATGCTCTAAATTTACTATAATAATATCAAAAAGAAAAGTCAGAACAATGTGTTTCATCCATCGAGAACGTCGTGGTGATTCTAGTCGTCCCCTGACGAGCTGCTATGGCTTTGTCGACCATTGCAGCACCGAAACCAGTCGCTTGTTTCCTGCGAAGAGCCAAGGGCTCTAAAGTAATTGAAGCAGGATGGAAGCTTTCTATAATTGTTTAGCAGGGTCATCTCGGTCAACGCGGGTGTGGAGTCGGAACGTGTCTTAGAGATCCCGAGAGCGGTGAGCTAGCAGCTTCGCCGGGATGACAGACTCTGATTGGCTGCGACCCTGCTCGAAACTACTCTTCTTAGCACCAATAGACACGTTTTGTAACTTTAAAACCTTAGTAACTTCTTGAACTTCCAGTAATTACGCGTAAGAGATATACCGGAATTCAGAAGCTTCCCTGTCCAGACAACGCTCCAACAGGAGTACATCACTGTTGCCAGCACACTGGCAGGCAACAAAGATGGTCATGGCGAATCAAAAAAATATAGATATCTATCTTGCTCTCCATTATCCAGAATTTAAACAGCTGAGAGCTGCCAACCCTTCTTTAGCAGTTTTTACCTCTCGCAACGAGCTCCTCAACTACCATCCTTTATAAACTCAGATAATGAAGCCTACTCCTTGTTAATCTGTATTTAATATAGTTCGGGAACATTATCGCACAGATGAAGGATAAACTACTCTCGAGTTACCCGATACTAAAAGAAGAAAGTCCGCAAATGATATGTATGAGAAAAGCAAAACAGTTCACCAAGCCGACGCCACCCGCCGCATTATCAACTTATAAGTACCGTGGCGTATAGTGGGAATCCCCTATTTTCCGATTCAATCAACATAGGGAGAGTATCTCTACGCCGATATCCAACTGACAAGTTTATGGATGTTGAACATACCTGATATTCGGGATACAGTTACCTGTAAGGCATAATTAGACTTAAACTACTATTAGGAAAATTGTGGGGGTCCATTCCAGCGTATAGAGAAACATACTGGATTAATGCATAGAATAAAAAAAAGTAGAAATACACTTCAAGTCCGTCCGCCCTTCCTCCACTAATTGAGTCTACTAACATTGATCCGATTCATGAAGTCTCTTCGCAATGGCGGGATCTACTCAGTACAGCTCCTGCTGCCATATCAAAGATCTTCCGATGAGAAGATCATATCCAATATATTCTACAATTCAAAACACTGTCCAGTAAGGCTTGCTGCGCCCACAGAAAGACCACTAAACTTCTGCAATTCCAAGTAGTATGTAATCTTAAAGTCCTAAAACTGGGATAGAAGCCCCGCGATAAGACTCGATGTTTGTTCCAAGTCTCTGGTGTGCCTCTTTCGATATAACTTTAGTATTTACGTAGAAGCTAAGCAGCATACATCAACAGAGCTGCTTCTTTCCAGACGGACCGGCCATGACGTCATAGGCAAAATTATACTAATACAGCTCTATTAGCTGCGGTTCTTGTAATAACGCAGAGTCCAGCAACTCTGTTAGTTCTTCGCGTGCCCTGGAGAGATCATTGTTATGAACTATTACACAGTCCTTTTCATCGGCACCACACTGCTTCACTACTTTTTTATAATGGTGCTGCTGCTATGGCTTGTCCCGCTGCTACTCCTACTAAGATCTCAGTATTTAGTCCTGATGCTAGGATGAAATGTAGTAATTATTACATATCTTACTGGTTTACTTCCTGAAAAATTGAAAGATGGCAGTACTGCGGATGCAGTGTTGTAGAATAACTGGCCACAGGAGAAAATAAACAGGAAGAGTATGTTGGATTCAATGATGTGTAAAGATAATAAATGTTGCATTAACCAGCATGGTGCCTTTTAAAGGTTAGATTCGGTGCATAGCCAGCTATCAGAGATAACATGGGACCCTCATTACATTTTTATAGCTGTACGATTGACTGGGCGTTGACTTTTCGTCCTTATTCTGGTACTGCGTTTGCCAGGGCGCTGGTGCAAAATTAAATTTAATCAGCATTTTTTAAATGGAGTTAAGTAAGGTTGGAACCATAGACTACTTACCAAAGGTGCTCCAGGACATTTAAGTGACTACTAATAGTAGAATAAACAGTGGGACAAGTATTGCTGCTTAGAAAGGCCCGGGCTTGAAGAGTCCTTATAGCCTTCTCATTACTTATAAGCTAAGTTTTATTTGTAATCGTAAGAAAAGTTCCATAGCCTTTCAGTCAATAAAATCAGCATACGAATAGTTCCTGCTGGTGTACTACATGTGTCTACATTATCAGTCGTGGCAATACTTTGTAAATTAAAGAAAATTCCGTCGGCCTTCCTGGCGCGGTAGCCGCTATAATTATCATCAATGGCTAGGCTCGCTTGCTCAGCCTGGTCTTCGTCAATTGAACGCACAGAATAAGACTGAAAGTGAGTGAAAACACCAACCACAGCATAACACACAGCAACTAAATAATGCTACTGACTAGATCAAGCAGCTGTTTTGAAGACGAGTCATATTGAACCAGACATCACCGAAGGCTTAACTTCGTAGTCCTACACTATCAATTCTGCTGCCGAGCCCTGAAGAGGACATGAATTAAAGGATGTAAGAAAACACTAAGAGATGCATGAGATAGCCAAGAAAAAGCTGCCGTAATGCATTTCGTCATACTCGCAATACGATAAAATATAGCTAGGTCCGTATTTAAGATCTCGTTTCTGATTTGTATTGGTAACAAGAATGGAATTCATAGAACTGTACATGCCAGTCTGGATGTAATATATTCATCACATTACTATATGAATATATAGTATCTATTGGTTGATTCCTTACCTAGTTAACAGGCTTTCTATCCTGATAAGTAGATTTTATCACAACTAAATAAGGCATAATTGTAACAGTAGAACTTAGATAAGCTGATAATATTGTCCAGTTTTTTAAGGATCTAGTAAATTCTTTCATTGCCAGACGGCGAAGACAGGCTGGGATCCGAAAAGAAACACGACGATCTCCACAATGTGTGTATTTTGTACGAGTAACCTTGTTTATGGATTCCGGGCATAATACTGTTAAAATGTAATCTCAGTAAATAAGAGTCAACTAGGTTACGTGACCCTGAAGGCTCAACATCCTTAATTGTTCTTTCTGAGCGCGCCTAGATAGCAAGAATTCAAGAGCTTTTGACTTCAAATACTACTCGAAATGTTGTTTCAACATATAATAGCCTAATCTAACGTGAGAGAACCTCTAATATTATCGAAGCATTTAGTCAAGCAAGCAAGATAGAAGCAACGCAGAGCCCAAAGAGTGTCTATCGTTGAAAAGGTATCCGTTCCTTAGTAGGCTACGTACGTGCAGTCCGTACAGCCCCGTTCTGCCCTCCAAACCCTATTTCTCTCACAAAATGTCCGAACTCTTGTTTCATGACTGCCCAATATCCACGCTATTAGATAAGTGGCTTCGCATGCACGATTCCACGGCGCTGATGAACTGATCGGCAATCGCACGTGTAAAGTCCGCTCGGCACACGACCCGCAACAATGCCATCTGGCCCGCCCCGTCTGCCATGTGGTACGTGGGGACCTGCCACCCTACAACTGCCAATCTTCTCGACAAGTCAAACTCGTCGACATCGCAATGAAATCTGCGATTAATGCGAAACGCAACAACAGGGATTCCTCGGAGGCCATCGGGCTGGCTCAGTATGTGAAAGCCTAGACTCTGTAGCGAGTCCGCAAGGTGGGTGGCGACTTCGGCGATGTGCCGGATGGTGGTGCAGTAGCCGACCCTTCCTAAACGAAGAAACTGGTCTGTTCGCGGACACGTGCGGGGTCCATTAGCCTAATCTCGAGAGGTTGGAAGTGACTACGAGAATTAACCCACAGTATTGCGCAATTACATGGGACGAGCTCTTAGAAAAAATGAGAGTAAAGGACGATTGCTTTATCCCAAGATAAGAAAGATGGAAAATGAGATCCTGGGGGAGTTCGTCGGGTGAACGCCAAAGGCCCCAGCCGATTCCTGCATATACTAGGCCATATTTGTGGCCTGAAACATTGATCGATACCACCTAGTGTGCTGGTGAGCAGATGCACAGTTGGCAGATGCAGCATCGCAATTTTACGTACCCGTTCTAGCCGAAAGTCCCAGGTCATATCGGGAGACAGAAATGGTGCCACAAAACCTCCACTGGCTGCGTCCACATGAATGGGTATCTCAAGGCGGCGTTGCAAGAGAAGGTCGTTCACCTTTTTGACATCTTCGTATTCCCCGGTATAAGTAGTCCCGCTGTTTGGTATCTAGTGGTTAGATCAGATTTGGTGGGGGATAGGGGAAAAAGGATGGTTTGGGATAGACTTTGGGGCTCAGCACAGTACCTACAGAATGCAACAAATACCTATGGTCCCTTCGTTGACCAAGTCGACTGCCTGGAGCGGATCGATCACGTTCGGTCTTCCGAGCATGGCACATATTGGACATCTATCTCGCAATAGTGCGCCGCCTTTTTCCAACAAATCTGAGCAGCCGAACTAATGATAATATTTGGTGTTGGACAGTCAGCCTTATGTGTAGCCTGCTGTCGTCTAATCCACTTGGATTTCAGGGCAAGAACCGCGAGTATGATCGCCTCAGAGCTTTCTAGTGTGCTTACTCCAACAGGTTCTCCCCCGGTTGTACTCGGGGCGTGATAGAGTTTAGCCAAGACATGTGAGGCATCTCTTCTCGATTTGTGAAGCGACCGGATATGCCTTGGCCTCAACGAAATTCTTCGCCAGATTCTCGGCTATCAGCCGGGTAGCTTCCGGTTCCATACATGTAGTGACAAATGTAGCAAGGTTGTATTGAGGATTGGTATCTCGACTGAGCTCCCGTTGCAGGAGAGCATATGTTGCCTCTTGAGTCCTGTTGCAGAAGTATTAAGATATCTATTCAGAGCAGGGGGGTTAGTGTGCTTACATGCTGTTTTCAGGGAGCTCCTCAAGGGCGACCGAATTAAGGGGAGGAATAGCAGCCTCGTCCCTTATATGTGGTCTTCCAGCATGATCAGTGGTGTGGCTAGCAGTTAGTTGTTTCTGAGAAAAAATGCCAGTGGAGACAGACGCCACCAAACCCGACCATAACCCCTTCCATGTGAACATCTTAATACTTGAGGACCTCGCAAATCGGGGGAAGATGCGGAGAGACTGGATTTAACAATCTTACTTATTCACCGCTTGTCTAGACACAGGTCATTATATACTTTCTTCGTGCCTTTATTAAGAGCCAGTAACTGGAGGATATCATTCAGCCATGACTTAAGCACGTCGGTGCAACACAAGAATCCATGGGTTGTTATCAACCCACAAACTACCCGTGCGGTCCAAACACCTCATCTGAAATGAGCGCCCAATTGTGTGTTATGCTACTTTCAGTCTCTTCACGATAGTTCGCCTGTCTTTTAGAATAAGTACTTAGTGCACACACACACTCTTATCTTCATCTTGTTATCAATTGCTAACTATCGTATTTCAACAGAAATTTCCTTCTATGCCTCCTTCTACATGACCTCACCTCCCGTCACCGGAGTTGCCACAGGCGCAGGGTTGGCTGGGCAGCAAGTCCACCCTATAACCCCTTCCTCATCCCAGATATCAAAGAGACTCTCAGAAATGCTATCATCTTGCAGAGGAATTTCTGGCTGAACATTGAATATTTCCATTCCCTCGTCCATGATGAGAGTGTGAGGCTGGTATAAGTCAAAATGAGAGGACAGCCGAGCCACGGTGATTGCAAGCATTTCACCATCACCGGTACGTGACCCTTCCTGCGGAGATGTGCTGTGTTCCGTCGACTCTGATATCAATGAATTGTGATTCACACAAGGAGATTGGCAGGAAAGAACTCCAGGACAGTGTTGTAACAGAGCGTTTCGAAGGCGGGTGCTTGTTTCGAAGATGGCTTGCCTGGTCCAACCGTAGGCCAGCATCCCGTCTATTATCATTTCCCCAGCCACGTTGTTGAGTTCTCTCGTACGGGCGGCTAGTAAGGGTAGTCTGAAGACGCAGGTGATTGTCACTTAGGCGGCTTTCCAGCAATTGTTGGAGCAGGTGGCTGTTGTTACCTTTCTTTATAGTACTCAATAAATAGAGCGACATCATGTTTGCTAAGGGCCTTCTCCCAAATTTGCCATCAGGGAGCAGGTTAGTTAGAGACCGATCCAATATGAGTTTCTCCCTAAGACCAGAGTATATTGGGGAGGAAAATACTCACTACCAATTGATTCCTGTACCAAGCTCTAGTAAGGATGCTGGGCCACATTCCTCCCACAATTTGATGTAGTTACGACTACGCCTCCAATCCTTCCTGATTTCCTCCGCATCCATATTGAGCTGCTGTGAGATCGACATCACAGCAGCATGCTGACGACTTTGGCCTGGAGCAAGCTTCCAGTTCTGCGCCTTCATTACCTCTACATCATGAGTGAGGAAGACTAGAGACAGCCGACCAGCACTTTCAAAACGTTGTGATTCCTGGTCGATGACTTTTCTGCCTTGAAACAAGCGGCAAATTCGAGAGGCAGCTGTCTGACTGGAGCCAAAAACATATTCTCTGTGTGCCGACCACAGTGAACGATAGAAACTGGCTGGTCGGTGGATAGCATTCAACACTCTGTCCAGAACACGCATCAGCTGGTGAACCTGGGTCTGTGCTGAGTCATGCGCCATAAAGAATGACCAAGCCGCATGTATTTCCAAAGAGAAACCGTCGGTGTCGGTTGAATAACAATCAGGAAGTCTAAACCGAGCTGGTCTCAGGGTTGGAGTTGAGCCTGATGTCCTTCGCTTCCGGGTTGGGTAACGCATTGTAATTTCAGAGGCTCTGGATCCAGGTCCTGTCGGAGGGGGTGGAGAGGGTGAATTGAAGGTCCCGGGTTGGGTAGCAATTGGAAGAAATCGCGAGCGGATCCTCGGGCGAAAAAGGCGCGGAAAGAGGACAGCAGACGCTGGTTCTAAAATATTAGACATCCCGCTGTCGGCCTGGTATTAAGAGGAATGAGGACAGTACCTTTGAGTCTACAACCTCCGACGGTGAAAGGGCATCCAGTGCTTCTGCGATGTCCTCTGCGTTTGTCGCTTTAGCCAAGACCATTGTGTACGACAAGTTCAGGATAATATCATATGGCTAGAGTAATGTCTGATTCTTCCTTTTCTGGGGGCATATACTTGGGTGAGACATCTCTTCTGTCCTTAAATTTGTTACTCTTCGCAGCGCTGCGCTAATCACTTTCCGACCAATTTTAGTCGAGTATGAGCACATACGACTTCCCACTAATATTACTCTAAAGCTGAAAACTAAAGGAGCCAATAAGACATCGTTATGAAATTGATTGACAGGGGTTACGTAACATTGTAGGTCCTATACAGGGGTTATTTTGCCCGCGCGGTTCGAAAGCCCCAGCCAGCCTCTGGATCTCTTGCCAGCAAGACGCCGGATGTCTGTGGATGGTGGTGCTTCAACGATTCTCAATGACACCTATATAGATCAGGCATGTCTCCCATACGCTCTTGGAGCAAACAGTACTACAACTGAGATCAAGATTCGGAGAGTTACTCCATCGTCCCAGCTACTACGAACATGGCAGTTCAGCTAGGTGTAAACTCCGGATTGCGGGGTATACCGGCGGGACTTCCGCGCCTCGTCCCCGTCGACCGCAGCCTTTTCCCCGACGGACTCCGCACCAGTGGCTAGCATCCACTCATTCCCAGCCAGCTGCGTTTCTTCGAGGACTATCCGCGTGAAATTACTGGTCCAACAGTTTGAACACCACAGGAAATGATCAACAAACCCGAAGAGTGGATACATCGTTGGACGTCCGATGAGCTGGAGGAACTCCACAAAGCTGTGGTAGATCATCACCTCTGGCACCCCACTCATCAGCATCAGTAAGGTAAACAGAAAAGGCCACCGCCACTGGGTCTGTGAGATGCTCACAAACCTACACGCAGAGCATGTTTCGCATGCCAAGATTTGAATCCACTCTGCAGCGCATCCGAGATGAGATACTGAATGGGAGAGGATTCATTGTCTTGAGGGGTCTTCCCATTGACCAGTGGGGCCGATACAAGGCCGCAGTGGCCACAATGGGAGTCTCGGTGCATTTCGGATATCTGCTTTCGCAGAACAAGCTCGGCCTTATCCTGGGCCACGTGACCAATCAGGGAGCCGACTACCACAACAAGTTAGATAAGATCAAGATCTCTGCCACCAATGCTCCGTGAGTTTCTTCTGTCCTACTGGAAGCATGGATTTTCCGTCGGTCCTGCATCTTTTCTATTGCTCAATAGTCGCCCTGCTGTCCTATGTTCTTGTCCCTAGCCAACCCGTTCGTCCATCGCTGATTAGCAGTGAGACTGCAATTTTATTTATTTCTACCATTTTCTCTAGAGCGTGCTTTATCTTTAACTTCAAGATTAGAAATTGAGAGAGTATACAAACAATGTCTAACACCGGCGCACTCCCACCTCCCCCTGATGGCGGATTTCACGCCTGGGCCCAAGTGGTCTCCGGCCACTTGGTGGTTGCGGTGACATGGGGCTATGCAGCCAGCTTCGGCGTCTTCCAGGATCATTATAATGCCTCTCTACCGCAAACCTCGTCCGATATTTCGTGGATCGGCGGCTTCCAGGTCTTCTGTCTCCTGTTTATTTCCCCTCTCTCCGGTCGTGCGACTGATGCCGGACAAGCTCGACTTGTCGTCAGTATTGGTGCATTTTTGCTATTACTTGGGACTTTTATGACCAGTCTAGCGACAGTCTATTGGCAGTTGTTTCTCTCCCAGGGGCTCTGCATTGGTATTGGTCAGGGTCTTATGTGGTTGCCTAGTGTGACACTCCTGTCCACGTACTTTGTCCGACGCCGTGTGTTCGCCGTCACGGCTGCTGCCACCGGAACCAGTACCGGGGGAATTATCTTCCCGGCCATGATTCAGTTCCTGTCTCCAGAAATTGGTGAGCCACCCTCCATTATGTTGACGTAAGCCCGCTTTGGACCCCAGCTTACTTTGTCCCTTTTAATGAAGGCTTTCCGTGGGCTGTACGGTGCATGGGTTTAGTCGTCTTTGTCATGCTTCTGATTATCCTTGCCCTACTACGTCCTCGACTGCCGCCACGCAAGTCGGGTCCTCTGATTGAATGGGGAGCATTCACTGAGCCAGCTTATATGCTCTTCACTCTAGGGGTCTTTCTTCTCTACTGGACCCTCTACTTTGCGTTCTTCTATGTATGTCGCATATCCCACCCCGTTTCGTCCCCCCAACGGTCGTCTCCTTCCCGGTCTACTACAGCAGGCGGAGCGGATATAAACTAACAAAACTTAGATTCAAGTGTACGCAACCGACGAACTAGGGCTTTCTGCACGTGCAGGCGTAAACCTAGTTATCGTGATTAATGCATGCGGAATCCCAATCCGTGCGCCCTGTGGATATCTCGCGGATCGGTATACAGGGCCGCTAAACTGCTTGATTCCGTGGGTCGGCATATGTGGGGTTTTGATGTTCTGTTGGGCGGGCGTCCACAATGTGGCTGGCTTGTATATCTTCGCGGTGTTCTATGGTCTTGCTTCCGCGGCAGCCATGGGTCTCTTTGCTGGCACGGTGCCGTCTTTGACGAAGGACCTGGATAAGATTGGCACCCGGGTCGGGATGGCACTTGCCATGATGAGCTTTGGACCCTTGACGGGACCTTCGGTGGCGGGGGCTTTGATTGCGCACTCCGGAGATGATGATTATTTGCCCGCACAACTCTGGGCCGGAGCTGCTCTGATGGTTGGGGCGTTGTCCTTGGTAGGGGCCCGTCTCATTATCACAGGTCCTCGCTTTCTAGTCAGGGTTTGACAGTCCGTGTTAAAATCCAAGTATGTGTTTATTTGTTTTCATTTCTATCGTGTTATCGTAGCTACACCTCCTTCCGTGACCCCTAATACCTGTTGCGAATGTCTCGGTGGATTTTTCGAGCTGAAGCTGGAACTTATGTTAATAGATAGATGGAAGGCTGCTATTCTGACAGTAACGCATCTGGACCCTGGCAAATATTGAGGTCGCAATCACAAGTTCACAACTACTAGCTTCCAAGACAGAATACAGATCAGCCGATCCCATTTTTTCAGTGATGTGGCCCAAAATTGATTAGTAAGCAGTTTAATCATGTAAGATTATATTTAAGTAAGACTAATGGAATAAATATAGCTAGATTCTTACTAGTATAGATTCTAGATACTAATTAGAAGTCTAGTAGAAGTTTATAGTAATCTATATTTTGTATAAGAAAGTATTCAGTTAAAGTAAGAAATACTTTCTAATTAAGACTAGTCTAATAATCTACTATAATTAATTTATATTTAGTATCTAAGAACTTTAATGGGAATCACATAACTCAGAGGAATCATCTGAGGAAGAACAAGCTCTGTTATATGATCTTGTAGAATCCTTGGAGGATCTAGTTCTTACTAATATATCTTCTACTCCTAACGCTTCATTATCTGCCTCACCGTCTATGGTCCTTATTGATAACTCTACTATTAATTAAAAGATTATTGAGAAGATTGATTTCCTTAATATAGAACTAATCAGAGGATTAAAAAGATAGAGATCTGAATTATCTAATCTAGACTATTTCTAAAAGAGTGTCACAGTGCAACCCCAGAGGACCTACCCGCTCTGTTCGACCTAACCGACCTGTTTGACCTGCTTAACTCTTCCTACCCCTTGACTACCCTGCATATGATCCATAATCTTCTTAATCTTCTTTCTACTTCTGACTCTGCTTATAGCTCTTTGAGCTATATCTTATCTATAAACCTGAGGATAGCTTAACTAAGTAGCTAGAAGATAGAACCTAGAAGACTTGTATTGAGAGATCCCTAGCCAGAACTGCTAGTCCTACCACCTCGCCTGTGATTAAGCCAGCCAGCCAGCCCGCACCATGACAAAATGCATGAATGAATGCTCCCACTATTCACTCTTCACAATCAGCTTCTTGGTCATCTTTGTAATATCTTCGCTTATATCGTATTCGGCATTTGCTTGCAAGATATCGAACCTCAGTTTCATATTTGGCGGCCTGAATCCTTGATCTAGCTTTGCTTTTATCTCCCTCCGGCACACGTCAGCATAGGAATTTTTCCAATCTTCAATAAAAGCTTCTGCCTGGGAATGTGTTCTAAAGTGCTTATGACAAGCACCCCGGAATCGATCAACCTCTGGCTTCGTTTTCCCACTGATTTTATTTGTGAGTAGTTTTCGTTTTACCATTGAGCACTGGGTCAGCTTACTGATAGTAGGGGTAAATTCCCGGGTTTCTACCATTGGCAACTGCGTAAAAGGCTTCCTTCCCTAGTAATGGTGTAGTTTCTCCGGCCCCTTCCTTGATTACTAGTTTAGGCTGCTTGACTCCCTTTTTCTCCATAAAACCTTGTGCTTCTAAAAGATTTTCAAAGGCCGCGTGGTCTGCCCTGCATCCAGTCACGCGAGGGTGTACATCGCCCCTGTAGAAATTATTAAGCAAGTTCCCCTTATGATGTGCGGACAGATATACCACGATGAGAATATTGTCGGCTCATCAATTCGTCCAGTAAGAACAGCGTAATATTCATTGTTCTTACGTGGCATTGCCTTGCAAAGCATAAAATATGAGTAGAGTGCAAAATTCCTCCGAAAACGGCTCGTTCAATCTTTCCAGTGATCACTCTGTTTCAGGCGTGTTTCCCTCTGCTGTTTGACACTTCATCTACAGAAAATGCGCCCTCGTGTTATGCTGCATCGTTGACTATATACTGTTATGCGGAACGCAAGGCTTAGCCTCATCGGGCAGATGTTGGGCAGATGTTGGGCGGAGCAGCGCAGCCACATGCGTCACTCATACGATATTCATAGCTTTTTATCGCCCATCACCCAGCAAATCATATTAGGAGGGAGACTTTATCTCTTTGCTAGATGTAAAGCAAAGCCTGCCAGAAGGATATAAGTATGTACTGCTGTGATGTGAATGTCTTTCAAGGGAAAATTACGGCCGCCCTGGTCGAGTGCGGTTTGGCTTAATATTGTCATCATTAGTTAACGTTAACTGACTACTTTAACTCTACCAAGTCCTTGGCAGGAGTGGTAATGACGAAGCAATGTGTCCGATTCTCTGTACTGCCTTCTTTACTATATAGACATAATGGTCTAGAATTAGTCAAGACGTCACTAATACGGGGAGTATAGAGGAAGATGTCTAGACATAGTTCATAAGTATTAAGATGAAGTATACATAGATCAGAAGCTAATGAACAAAAATGTGATATGGCACATACACGGATTAGCTATTCTCCAGTTCCGTTCTAAAACTAGCTTAGCGTAGTTTCAAGGCTGGGCCCCAGGAAACGATCAGAGAAAGAAGTAGCGACACTGCCTAAAAGACTACATAATAGACACTATGGCTCTTCTATTGTTAGACCTGCGTGCCTGAAATGCCCTCTAGCACTCTGTTTTTTGGCACCAACCTTGTCCACACACCATTCAAGAAAGGAAGCAAAACCCTGGTCGCGATTATCTTCATATGTCTGCCAATGTTGTCGGATGAATCCTTTTAGCTCGGCAAAGAACTCTTCAATTGGATTCAGATCTGGTGAATATGGTGGTAAATATATCAATTTGACGTCTACTTTCAAACACATATCCTGTATCCGTCCAGATCGATGAATAGAGGTATTACCCATGACGATAATTGACTTAGCAGCCGGGTATGGTTGGCAATGCTGAAGAAGTTCCTCAATAAAATCCTCAAATCACAAGCCATCAGTGGAGCCCTGGAACACACAGGAAAGAAAAATACCATCTTGGGTGTACACTGGAAGTATCTGGTATCGCTGATGGCGATGGAATTTTGATACCTAGACTAGGGTTATACTGAGGGGCGACCAGCCTGTTCTCCGAAAGCCTATCCATTTATCACATCCGGATTCGTCAACGAATACAAGCTGATACGATCGGAATTCCGCAATATCATGGAAATATTCATCACTTAAATCGACATTTCGCTCTTTTGCTTTTTGTCGCGCTAATCCACAAGGGTTGGTCTGATGGACCTTCATCAGACCTAGGATGGGGCCCGGTAGGCATTCTGATTGGCTGGTATATAATCCACAAGGGTTGGTCTGATGAACCTTCATCAGACCTAGGATGGGGCCCGGTAGGCATTCTGATTGGCTGGTATATCTCCAGATACAATTTATCAGACTAATATAATATAATAGATCAGGAGAGAAAGTAACTAGCCAAATTACTTAAAATTATACTAGATTATAGAAGTATTACTTATTATTACAGGATGGATGGATTATACTGATTGAAATATATCTTTAAATAAGAAGAAATAGCTGGAGAGCTATTTTATCTATTTATGTGAAATTCTTTCAGGTGTATGCGAACTAAGCTAGTGCTAGTTTAGTGTATAGTGTGCGAGGCCTTAGGTACCAACTGGTGCCTGAAGCTGAGCTCTATATCAGGGCCTTGGTTTTATAATAGAAGTCCTTTTCTCTTTCCTTATCTCTCTTTGTGGTTCGCATTCGTACGATTGGTGGTGTAGGTTCAGGGTAATAGTTCTGTACTTCAGTTTCCTTCCCAGGCAGTGTTATGGCTGGTTAGTAGGTAGTATGAGTACGGGTAGGGCTTATTTTATTCACTATTGTTCTCTCTGTCGTATAATTCCTCTCGATCTAGTAAATCTGATGGTTCTCCAGTGAATAGAACTTTCTTCGTATAGCTTGTATAACCGGTTCTGGGGATATGATTAGGCTTAGCTATTAGCTTCGTGTAGAATACACAAAGTACTATATAAGAAGGCTATCCCCCCCTTAAGTTAGTTCTCTTTTTTTTTTTTTTTTTTTTTAAATATTTTTTTTTTTTTTTTTTTTTTTTTTTTTTTAAATATCTTCTCTTTCTTCTTAGTTTACTTCTCTTCTACTTATATAATTTACTATTATCTCTTTCTTCTGCTGCGCAATGCCTTCTCTTCCTGGTTCTGGAGCTGGTAAGCCTAATTAATTAGATAATTCTCTTAGTTCTATTTACTATAATCTCTCTTAAACTTCTACTTCTGCCTCTAATTGTAATTTACTCTTTATTTCTGTGTGCTATTCAACTACCTATAATGCTTGTACTGGTGATCCTAAGTATTGGGTTACTATACAACTTTTAGTATATAGAAATAAGGCTTTACTCTAACTTTGTTATACTCAGGACCAGCAGTATGTTTGGTACTTTTCTTGTTATAAATTCAAGATGAGAGCTAATACTCTTACTATTACTTAGGTAAGATAACCCAGTATTCCTGTATAAAAAGCTAATATTATCAGATGTATACTGGGCGTCCCTCTTATGTCAACAGCCTCCTAATTATATCTTATGGTTTGGTTGTGCTATATTACTGCGAGCATGATAATTAAATGAAATTTCGATAGACTATTTAACTGTCTGGATGGTGGGGAGGTGCTTATACTGGGTGTAAGTTCAAGGATTATAGTATTCACTATGGGTACTATGACCCGGACGAGCCTAAGTATGAGCCTACAGCTATTACTACTCTCCCTCGCAATATTATTAAAGAGTTGACCAACTGAATATGGTGTATAACAGAATTCAGTTTAGTAGTAGCTGGTTTCTTTTGTTAGGTTGAGCAAAGCTCTCTCTAGTTAGTTTAGAGAAATAAGAGGCCTTTTAATTCTCTTTCTTTTCTTCTTTTCTTTTATTTTTCTTTCTTTTAATTTGTAGAATTAGAACTAAAGAAGAGTTATTAATAAGTAGTAGTCTTTTATTATTATTTATTATTGTTTTTTTCTTTTCTCCCTTTTTTTTTTTTTTTTTTTTTTTTTTTTTTTTTTTTTTTTTTTTTTTTTTTTTTTGGCTGTTATTTATATAATATTAGTTAGGGTTTGGCGGGGTCTGCAGCTGCCATCTTGCGGCAGCTTCTGTGTTGTTGAGTGCTGAGGCTGGTTCCCAGGTTGGTTCTATATAGTCTTTCTATTTAACTAGGTACCACAGTTGATTCTTTCAGTCTTTTATTATATTTTGTTTATTAAGAATCTCTTTAACTTTGTACTCTTCTTCTCTGTTGACTATTATAGGTGGTGGTTGTGTATCTTCTTGTAGCTGTGAGGGTAGTGTATTATTGGCTGTAGGGCGAAGTAGATTAATATGGAAAATAGAATAGATTCCTTTCGGGGTATTGAGTTGTATGGTATGTGATTCTATTTTTTCTAAAATAGTATACTTTGTATTCTTCCAGTCCAGCTTCTTGCTCGGGTGGTTTGTTTGAATATTTTGTAGGTTTAGCTATACTTGGTCATTCTTCTGGTATAAAGGGGTGGCTTGGTGGGATTTATTAGTCTACCTCTCTATAGTCTGCTGAGTATAGGTGATGGCGCCTTGGGCCTAGTCTAGAGTATTATATATCTTCTGTATAATTGTATCTCCTTGTCAGGTAGGGCTAGAGGAGGCTATTTCCGGATTTGTACTGTGTATAGTCTCTTAGTGTATTATACTTAGCTCGTACCCGTGGCTTAAGAAAAATGGTGAGAACCCAGTAACTGTACTTATATAGCTGTTGATTACTAGTTTAGCTAAAGGTAACAGTTCAACCCAGTTCTTCTGGTTATAATCTATATAAGCTCTTAGATAGGCTTTGACTGTACTATTTGCGCGTTCTGTTGCTCCATTAGTTTAAGGATAATATACTATAGACAACTACCTGTTAATTTCTAGTAGATTATATATTCTTTTCTATGTCCGGCTAGTAAACTGGGTGCCTTGATCTGATACTAAGGTTCTTGATGGTCTATGTTATCTAAGAACTGTTTTAAGTAGTGCCTTAGCTGTAGCTTCTATAGTAATCTCCTTTATTATATAGAGTATTATTCCTTTTATTAGCCTATCTGTAACTACAAGGAGATTTGTACGTGACTTGCTATTAGATAAATTAGTAATAAAATCCATGGTTAGCTCTTGCTATGGTTGGTCTGGTATTAGTAGTGGTTTTAATAACCTGTGTTTTAGTTCTCTCTATGGTTTCGTACGGCTGCAGATATCGCAGTTTTGGATATATCTTCTTATATCTTGGGATATATTAGGCCAGAAGTATACTCTACTGAGGAAAAGGTAGGTCTGTTCTTGGCCTGGGTGCCCTGTAGTCAGGGGGTCGTGATTGCTTCGAATGAGTTCTGTACGAAGTGGTTCATAGTTAGGGACCTATTGTCTCCCTCTAAAGTATACCTAAGCCCCTTCTATTGAATATTTGCTTGGAGAGACCTTTAGCTTTAGCTAAGGTAGGAATTTCTGTGTTCCCTCTTGTATAAGCTTTACTAGAATTTGGTAGTCTATGTCTACTACTAGGGCATGATTCCAGCTACTCTTAGATTCATTCTCTGGTCCTAGTATTTCTGTTTTAGTCTATAGTGTCAATTCTGGAGAGTCTCTGTTTAACTCTGTTCTATATTCTTATAGCTGTACTGGAGCTATAGTAAGTAGACTAGTTCTGGGTTTTAGATCCTCTTCTAGTATTCTGTCGAAGATCTGGATTATACAGAATAATATTCTAGAATCTTGTTTATTGGGTATATCCTGTTTCTAGTATAATAGAATATCTACTTGTTTATTTTCTATTCCTTTCTAGTAAACTAGTTTAAAGTTAAATCTACTTAGAATTAGGCTCTACTGTATATATCTCTCTGTAAGTTTGTATAGCTTAAAGAAGTACTCTAGATTCTTGTGGTTGGTTATTACTATAAACTCTAGTACCAAGCATAGCTCAGCATCCCAGGCTTTTAGATATTATACAACTGCTAGTAGTTTCTTGTTATAGATCTTATAGTTGTATTTAGCTGGGATATTTTACTTTAAGAAATAGATATAAAAGTATATATCTTCTTTCTTATCTATCTAAGAGAGAGTTCTCTCTGTATTATAGCTAGATAAGTCTATTTCTACTACTATTATATATTTTAGATTAAAAGAACAGAGGACTAGTCTAGTTGTAAATTTTCTTTTTAAAGTCTAAAAACTTATCTTATATTCTAGAGTCTAGAGAAATAGTTAATTCTTTCTAGTTAGATTAGTAAGAAGTTGTACAATTGTTGAAAATCTAGAAATAAACTTTTAGTAGAAGTTTATAAACTCTAGGAAACTCTATACTACTTTGACTAACTTAGGGCTCTCCTAGGAAGTGATTGCTTTAATCTTCTTAGGGTTTATTTTAACTCCTTCTCCTACTTATATGATGAATCCAAGATAAAGGGTTTTCTTCTGTTTGAACTTGTATTTCTTAATATTAAGGAATAGTTCTGCTTCTTTTAGCTTTTATAGTATTTTCTGTATATGCTCGCAGTGCTTCTTGATATCTCTATTTATATAGATTAGCATGTTGTTAATATAAGCTAAGTAGAACTTGTTAAGATATTCACGTAGTACCTAGTTGATGTATTTCTAAAAGATACTTGGTATATTTACTAGCCCAAAGGGGGTTACTAGCTATTTATATAATCTATATCTTGTATAAAAGACTGTCATCTATTCTTGACTCTTTGTAATATGGATTTTATAAAAAGTAGATAATATATCTAGTTTAGTGAACTATTTTGCCTTTCCAATTTGGTTTAGTATTTTATAGATTAGAGGTAGTGGATAGCAGTCCTTCTTAGTAATTATATTAAGTATCTAGTAGTCTATACAAAATCTTAGTCCTCCTCCTGGTTTCCGTACAAATAGTACTGGGGCTGCTGCTGGTAAGTAACTGACCTGTATAAAGTTCTTTTTCAGTAGTTTAGTTAGTTTAGACTGTAGAACTGTTAACTCTTCTTGGGATATATTATAGAGGAGGCCCTATAGCACCTCTGGTTCCTTCCCATCCTATTATATAAGTTCGATTTCGTGGTTGATGCCCTTTCCTCTATATGGGGGTAGTTTCTCTGTATTCTCCGGCTGGAAGAGAGGTAAGAAGGCTTTATAATATTCTGGGAGTATTGTATAAGGATCGACTGCCTTCTTGACTTAGAGTACTTTCTGGATATCTACTAGCGAAACTGTAAATACTTCTATATTCTTTTTAGATCTTTTTTATAAGTAGCTTCTGAGTCTTGTCTTAGTAATTAGCTGGACTCTTAGCTTTATATACTATAGATATAGTAGATCTCTTAATCTTATTCTTGTTATATATAGGAATAGTCTTTCTTATTCTGGTTCTAAGACTTTATTATAGTAGGATAGCCAGCTTTTCCCTAAAATCAAGTTATATCTAAGGTTATTAGGTATTATATAGAAGTATGCTCCCTCCTCTGTATGAGATCTGATATCTATTCTTATTTATAGATAGAGTGGATTAGCACTTCATCGCCGGAGATCCCTTGTACCGGCCTCGGGGTAATACTGGTGATTGATAGGTTACTTACCCGGGCAAACATCTCACTTATAATACCATAAGTTAGATACCCTGAGTCAATAAGTGTATGAGTAGTTGCTGTGAGATCCAGAATTGCTTCCACTAAAAAGGGGCGTGCAACCATGTGTTTCTTTTTAAAACTTTTCTAATTCTTTCTAGTTTTGTTCAGTGATTCTTGTTTAGATATATGATTTTGTACTAGACTTCCTCTTTTCCTGAGTCTGAGTTCTTATCTGAGGTGTATTATTATTCTTGTTTATAAAGTATAGATACAACAGCTACTATACTTGTTGGTCGTACAGCAGGCACAAGGAGATATTAGTGGATAAGGTTACTGTTCTATTCATATTAAAGGCAGCACCCTGCTTCACGTCTTTTCTGTATTTCACTAGGCGTCACCCATCGGGCTCGTTTCTGGTAACCATTGCTGGTTGCACGGGGGTTGTGTTTTCCTTGCTGTGCAGCAGCTACCTGAGTGGGTTCCCACTCTATTGGTTCAGGGCTCGGTTTCCGGTGTGCTGGCATGGTCTTAGTGTGACTTCCCTTAGATAGGAAGGATACTCTGTTTAGGTCGTGATTCACACGGCGCAGTTGATTGTAGTAGCCTTTGTACGTAGGCTCTTGGGGAATCCCGACCAGCCCCTTGATAAGCCTCTAGTTCACGGCAGTGTCCAGTATAGCCTTCTTTTGCTTGTCTGATTAACTATGTCCCCCTGCCTGTAGGAGCGCTTTGTTAAAGTTATTTAGGAATTCTTCTAGTTCTATTCTTTCTTGTTTTATAGTATTTACTCTGTTAAGAGCTTTTTATTATATATTAGGGTCTCTAAAGGCCTTATCTATTGCTAGTATTAGGTCTTTGAGTTGTACTGTTTCAGTATTCTAGGATTTAATCCAAGGAAGTATCTGTTGTACTGCTCGTCCACGTAGTCGACTGTAGATGTAGAAGACTTGTTCCGGCTTAGTAGAATAATAGTTTCCATTAATTATAAGCTTTGTATATATATTTAATTTAAATAGTTTATAATTATACTTATCTTCTCTGCTAAACAGTTCCATATCAGGGTGCCGAGGGTGAGACCTGAAATATAGTTTATATAGTTATAATAAGAGATTCCCTTCTTGTTTACTATTAATAGTAGAGGTTATACTGTGGCTCTGTAATTCATTTATTTAATCTTTAAAGACTATTTTCTGTTTTACTATTTCTATACAGAGGCTAATCAGCTCCTGTAGAAGAAGCTGCATGTTATTAAGGGTAGGTGCAGATACTGCAGTCAGCTGCAGTCCTTCTAAATCTATTTGTCCTATTATTCCAGTGGTTCTTATTCCAATTGTACGTCTAGTCGGACTCTGTCTAGGACTTTTTAAGGAGCTATTTCTAATGTTATGGGACGGATGGATTATACTGATTGAAACATGCCTTTAAATAAGAAGAAATAGCTGGAAAGCTATTTTATCTATTCGTGCGAAATTCTTTTAGGTGTGTGTGAACTAAGCTAGCGCTAGTTTAGTGTATAGTATGCGAGGCCTCAGGTACTAACTGGTGCCTGAAGCTGAGCTCTATATCAGAGCCTTGGTCCTATAACAGTAGAAGACCTGTTAACTAGGTAAGGAATCAACCACTAAAACACTATGGATTCGTCTAGTAATAACAAAGATAGCCTATATCCATAAAATAGACTGATCCTTGGGGGATCAGTAGTCTTCTATAGAGAAATCAGTACCTTATAGGTGTCGGGAAGGTGCAGATTTGCTATTAATGACCTCACGACCAGTATATAAGGAGTATATAGTCAAACCACAAGTAATTTACTACAGCTATAGGGATTACCTATAACAATTTGCTAACTACAGCTGCTGTTATTTTATAATAGGACAGCCCAGCCACCCTAATATAAATACTACAGAGTTGTTCAGGGGTAATATTATTATATATAATTATTCTTAAAAGCTGTTATGAGACCAAGGCCCTAATATAGAGCTCAGCTTCAGGCACTAGTTGGTACCTGAGGCCTCGTATACTATACACTAAACTAGTGCTAGCTTAGCACACACTCCTAAAAGAATTTCACATGAACTGATAAAATAGCTCTTCAGCTATTTCTTCTTATTTAAAGATATGTTTTGATTAGTATAATCTATCCGTCCTATAATAAAAGCTAAGATATTTCAACTGCTTTTTATTATATTAAGAATTCAGCTTCCACCAACTTCAGTAGTATAATAGAGAATATATATTTTATCCAGCTTAATATACTACTAGTAGTGATTTATAAATAATGCCAACATGGGGTTTGGCCCAAGGAAATTGCTTATTATTTAAAGCAACCTACCCATAGCATCCCCCACAACCAGGCCACAGCAATCCAGAATAATGTTATATAGTAGGATAATATTATACTAGACTCTAATACAGTATTATTTCCCACCCAGCTCTAATCACCAGTTCCTGGAATTCCTGTTTTTACTAATGGTATGCTGTATCGTTGAGAATATGGATATAATTATATTACACAGACAGTAAGTAGCATCCAAACCTATTAGAAGAAATTCCACAGATGGTTATAAAACCTACACCGAGGTCGGTTGACCCCGCGGGAGCAGGTGGTTTGTGAGGCTGAATTTCGGCAGTTATATAAAATAGTAGATTACCAGCATTTGTTTCCCAGCTGATTTGGATCACATTATATTCATATTAGCGGGGACACTGAGTTGCAGCTATTCCCCGCCGACCAGGGCGATCAGGCGGTGGATGCTGTACTGCAGGTATGGAAGTATACCCAGGCAGTGCAGAAGCAGCAGGCCATCCAGGCTGATCAGGTGCAAGATGCCAACCCGTGGCTGCGGATGACCGGGTGAGCAGTATATTTACAGGATGTGCTGCCTGATTGGTTATTATAGAGTATAGCCACGCCTGAGAAGGAATCCCCTAATCCTGTAAAGCAGAGCATGGCACAGATTTAGGATGCTATAGAGTGGGTGGTCCGAAAGAGCCAGTGCACAGTACAGTACTGCGGGCAAGCCATCCGCATTGAAGCCGTGCGGTCGGAAGCCGGGCAGATGCCATACCAACTGCTACAGCTGTATATAGATGCCACCAGCATCACTAAACATGTACAGCCGTAGCAGTAGATTTTAGGGTTTATTATATAGACCTAGGTACCACACAAGTAGCAGAGCCCACAGTATGGATTCACGCCCCGGCAGCGGAAGAAGTGGTAGATGATATGGCAGCTGGCGATCAGCCAGGCTAGCAGCCCTGATCCTATAGAGACAGATGACCGAATAACTAACTAAGTAATGGATGCGCTCGAGCGGGTATGTTTAGAGTTTTATATTAAGCTGCTGAACCAGAAATACCAGGTGCAGGAGTACAAGAGTAGACTGGTATGTGCTATAGTAGTGCTGGGCCGGTCGGAGTATAGATGGTATAACCCTAAGAGCTACCCCCCTATTTTGTCGCGGGTGATCAAAGTCGCCCGCTTTATGATTGTCTAGAAGGCGTTATGGCTGGATCCCCACGTTGATCAGATCATCCGGGCATGGGGGCAGGTAGGCAGCTGTACCAACTGGCTGCTGAATAGTACCGCTGTGATGGATGATTTTGATGAGGGGATTGATATAGAGGACCATACTTTAGCTAAACTAGGGTTTCAGTTATCCCCCCCAACTTCGCCCATGCGGAGCAGGGACGGACTGCCCCAGGTAGATATCCAACAGGCCCAGAAGACACAGAAATCGTTCTAAGAGCAGGTAGAATAAATAGTCCAGCAGCTGATAGTGCGCGGGCACCATATACCAATAGAAATACTACAGAATTGGCGGATATACGGGCTGAAGATCTATTATAATACTACTACCCCCGGATATGTGACGTGGATAGGTGAGGATCAGCTACTATACAAGCACATTGACTTTAGCATAGGGCAGTTCCGGGGGTTTATCCACAGACTGGCCGGGACAGCACAGCAGATTTTACAGGATAAACTGTTATTCCAGTAGATGCCTGAGATCCTGTAGCAGCAGCTGTACGACAATCCCACACAGCAGACAGTGGGGTAGAATTTTTTACAGGACATATGGACGCAGTGGCCGGTAGACAGATAACAGTAGTTAATTAAGTAGATATAGACAGAATCCATAGTATAGGAATAATTTATATACTAACAGCAGCTGGACTAGATATAGATTAAACTGGTCTACTAATATTTCTATACTATGACCCAGTTTAAAGAAAAATTAGCAGTATTAGTCCATATTACTAGTAGTCAGCCTGGATATACCCCTGAATTATTAAGCTTACAGCACACCAACACCGAGTAGAACTGGCGGCGGAGTGTATTTATTGATAATAGGCTGGTAGTAGTAGTATTAATATACTACAAAGGGTTTTATACCAGTAATAATATCAAGGTGATCCACTGGTACATTCCCTGGGAGGTTGGTAAGCTGTTGGTATAGTATTTATGATTAGTATTACTATTTATCCAGTAACTTGAGGCGTGGCTTACCTACCTGGGTGGATCCGCACACAGTCCTGATGCCCCCCCCGGTATATTAGGGTTTAGCCCATCCTACTGTAAGACCCCAACCGGCTGTACTGCTATATTAGGATTTACCACATCAGTATTAGTATAGGGCCCCGATCCCAGCAGCCAGCAGGAGTGGATATCGAAGCAATTCCGAGAGGTATTAAAGCAGAAGACACGGATATAGTTACACCACAGTATTAATATTTAGTAATACTAGGATATTACCATCAGGATCAGCCAGTAGTTTATACAGCCCAGCAGTACATTTATCCACAACCGGTAGGAGAAGTAGAATACCACACAGACTACATTAGACACTAATTTAGAGAAGAGGTTAGATAAGAATAGATAGTAGAAGTATATTACAGATTTATAGACAGCATATTCATTGCATGTAGTAGAGATAGTGTACAGACGGGGTATTATAGAGTAAGCTGGGATGACTGTACACCAGCAGCAGATGTTCTGTATTTCCAGCATAGATTGGCACTGGTTTTTAGGGTTTAGTAAGGAAGTATTTGGTTCCAACACAACACCCCCCACAGTCCTATAGAAGGAGACTATAATAGAAAGCTAGATAGTCCAGTAGTAGCAGCTCTATATAGTAGACATACCAGCGGTATTGCAGAAGATGACGGGACAGAATATATAGTTGTACAGGGTACAGCGGCCTGTATTATAGACAATCCAGAACAGAGACAGCCCAATGGTAGCAGTAATACTAACTAGAAGTAGAAAAAGCATATTATTTATACTGCCCGTGTTTACCGCGCCCGGGGGATTAACAGTAGTAGTAGTTCCATTAATCATATTATAATCCAATCTACAGCAGCGGTGCCGGGAGCTGAACATCTAATATATAGTATAAGAGAGCCAGCGGCCCCTGGACAAGACATTAATTATACTAGTAACACCTAAATTAGCAGTAGATGAGGATTTCTAGTTATTTTTAAACCAGATATAATTAATATGGCGGCTGGACTGGATTATGATTGATAAATACCATATAGTACTGTACAACGACCCCTAGTTCTAGCCGGATTTACGGCGGCTAGGGCGGTTGAACTGGGCGCAGATACAGATAGTATTATTAATAGCGACACTACCCCCTAGCTTAGAAGATGAGCTATTCCAGCGGATAGGATATCCGCGCGAGATGGTACGGATGTTCTATGGGCGCAGTAGCCAGGCCAATATCATATACTGGGTATAGCAGCCGGAATTAGGGTTTAGTGACTGGGCAGCCAGCCCAGTAGTAATCCAGTTTATCCAGGATCGGGTCCAGTAGATAAAGGACAAGATAGTAATTTATAGTACCACCAAGGTATTAGTACAGCAGCTGGCACGACAACTTGGCTATAAGATATTTTAGAGCGAACAGGTGGACAAGACTAGGGTATTACAGTGATTTACAGATAGGGGAAAGATGATCACTACAACCAGTGTATTAGATATAGGGGTAGATATTCCCAATATCTACAGTATAATCTATATAGGAGTACCGCGGTCGTTGCTGGATTACGCACAGGAGAGTAGATAGGCAGGGCAGGATAGACAGACCAACAAGATGATTATTATCCAGCCGGCAGGGTTATTTCAGCCGGGATTGGATGGGGAGATGGCGCGATACATAGAGATGATAGCTAGGGTAGGTTACCAGTGATATATATTAGATGGATACCTGGACAGGATAGTGGATGAATACACACACTGGTATTACCAGGACGTGGATGCCCGCGAGCAGGCATGTAATGGATACAATACTGACTAGATGGAATCCCCGGTAGTTATTAAGGTAGTTACTACTGATTATAAAGAATCATCCATATCAGTTCCATCGAATTATTTGGTAGTTCATCCCCCCGCGGGTTCCCCGGTAGTTCCGGTCGCGGAACAGCAGTAACAACAGCGATAGGAATAATAGTATAGTGTACTGTTGCGATTGCAGCAGTAGGGAGCAGAGTAGGCATTTTCGCACTATAAATTCGTCCAGGCAGAAGCCCCCTAGTAGCGGCGGGTTTGTTATATTTATACAGTAAATAGACATGTATAGAATAAGCATGATTTATATTATTACCAGGCAGCGGGCAGTCAGGCGGCGTGGGAGTGGATACTAGCAGTACAGCAGCAGATTCAGTATATATAATTCAGTATATATTTCCGGTATGGGATGCCGCCAGATATATGTTCGGGGTGGCAGGACAGGAGCAGGGGGGATTGTGTATACTAGAATATTTTAATGCCAATAGTAGTAGGGATATTGTATGGACTGTGGGTGGAGAAGATACAGACGCTATAGCATGAACAACTCCAGGAATTTAGGATAGACAGTAGGGATTTTAGGCAGGTAGTTTGGTTTTTAAAATAAGAGATAGATTCAGTGGATGAACAGTACAGTCATTTATTTAAGTCATTTTAGTGGCTGCGGCGGATTTGTATAGAGCTGAAAAGCTAAGATGATTATCAAATAAATTTAAATCAGTAATAAAATTAAGATTACAATAGACTAGTTTGGCTGATGACAGCAGTACTAATCAGAATCAGATTTATTATTTATTTATATTTATAACTATAGGTTTCAGCAAGTTAAAGTAGTTGAGCAGGTTACACAGATTACACAGGTTATACAGGTTACACAGGTTGAGTAGGTTGAGCAGGTCCAACAGGTACAGCAGGTCCGATAGATGTAGCAGGTCCGACAGATACAGCAGATCAGGTAGGTAGAGTAGGTCCAACAGGTACAGCAGGTCGGACAGATATAGCAGGTCAGGCAGGTAGAGTAGGTCCAACAGGT